>NW_010241423.1:0-14503 GCF_000690775.1 Eurypyga helias
CCGCCATGACTTTTCAATCTAAAAATAGATTTCTATATTTGAACTATTCTCTGTAGGCTTCCTTTACAATTAGTGTGAAAATAAACATTTTTAGTTGCTATTATTCATGCTACAATAGGCTTCAAAAAATAAGTCAAAAGCACTGCATCTTTGAAGTGCCCATTTCTCCTCACCAATAACACAGAACTTTGGGTGGGCAGCTTAAAAGTAAACGCCAGCACTGCAGATGTCTATATTTAGATGAGAGTAATTCAGTCCCAAGAATAGGAAGAGATGCAGATTATTTTAATGCTTCTCAACATCAATAACCCATGTTATGAGGTATACTCAGCTGTGGATTAAGTGAGAAACAAGTTTAGTGTACCTTTGTCTTCAAGCCCATAATAGTCTTGCTATCCTAACATTCCTTCTAGTGGGAAGTAATACGTCAGTGATGACATACAGATATTTAGTAGGACAATTTATTGCAAGAATTGGTTATCAGTGCTGTAATGTCACGTTTAACATGTTTTTCAGCCTCACAGTTTATCATGAATATCTACATTAAATATTAGAACAGCACCTGTATCACATTGTAGAGAATTGCAGTAGAGAGGTTTAGATTGGTATGAATAAAAATGTATTAATGTGAGAGTATCAGGAGGATGAAATGGCAGGAGGAGGGCTAGAAGAATGCCAGATGTTGATGTCACTTGGATCAGGAGGCCATCATGATCCCAGCATATCTCTCCATTTCTTCTCAGGATACCCAGACTGGGAAACAAAAGACAGTGAGTAAATCCGTATGGCTCACAGCTGGGACAGGATGCAGAGACTCAGCCCTGCCAGTTTGTAAAGGGAATAAAAAAGGTGTATCCAAAATCACCAACCTAAGATGAATCCAGAAGATGTGAAGAGGAACTGGCTTGGGTCTCTTGTCCTCTGTGTCACCACTGGGAATCTTGGTCTGGCTGCCTGCACACCGGCACCCAGGGCCAGGCAGACTATTTGGACATACGTAACTTGGTGCTTGTAACATGCCTATGGGACCATCTGCATGAATGAATGAAGTCAGCTTTGTTTTAAAACATAACCGCCTTCCCGTCTCCAAGGTCTCCTGCTGAGATCTGCTGTGCTGTTGCTACAATGCTGCAGCATTATTTCTGACAAAATACTTCTCTGTCTCCATCAAAAAACAGCTCCTCTTCAGCCTAGATCTGCTGTTTTCCTTCATGTCAGTAAATATCCAAAGGCAGGAATTATTTCACACGAATGTCACACTCAAGACTTCATGAGCATTACACCAGATTTTTGGAGGTCTAGATAAAGAAAGATCCCAGTGCTGTTTAACTTTTAATTTCTGATTAGCAGCAAGACTAAACTCACAATTACATTATTTCACCTGGGTGACACTTTGGACAAAAATGGACAATGACAAACCCTACCCTAGGAAGCACAGAATTTTGTGAGATGGGATGCTTTACAACTGATTGTGTTTCACATCTCTGGGAATGAGCAGGTTGAAATCTGGCACATATTAACAGAAATAAAAATGGATAGTTTGGGTATATAATTCATTCAAAAGAAAAAGAGCCAAGCCCTTTGCTGGCATAAATTGCCACAGCTCTATTGATTTCAAACAGGAGCTGATTTTCATCAGATGAACATCCAAGCCATATTTTATAACATGTTCAATTTTGATTAGTTGTTATTACAGTCCTAAACAGGACTTTTCATTGCTCAATTATTTTCAGCAGCATCCATGAATACAGAAAGCCCTGCCGCTGAATATACCATACTTTCTAGCCATAAATCACATAACAATCCTTTTCATAAGTTAAAGAAGATTAGATGATGTTCTCAGTTGACTTGGCTATGAAACATGAGCAACTACATCTCCTACACCTATCCAGGTTGACTCAACGATGTTGTCTGTGCCCAGTTTTCTGGTGTTCTTTCACCAGTGTGTTGGATCGTCAGAAACACTTCCTGAACAGAAAGCCCCAGATGGATACTTTAAATGTCTGGACAGAACTGGATATGGTTTCCTATATGAGTGGTATAGAGGTGGCTGTACGAGCCATCGGAAAAACACTTAAACTCATTGTTCAGAATGACAGAAGTATTATTCATGCAGAAGTCTGGGCCTCCATTCTTCTGTTACTCTCTCCTTTAATTTACATATCATTATAATTCTTCCTTAGAGATAAAACCGCCACCTTATTTTGGGTACTGTGGTCCCCCGTGATACATGCCAGGGTTGTTTTTTTTTTAATCTCTCAATGATTTTATGGTTAATACTTTTATTCTGTATTAACATAGTAGTAACATACTGGATGTTTGGAAAAGTCGTGTCTGTAGGTTGTTATTTCACAGATATGTGAGAAGAAGGAGAGGGAGAATGAGAAGGGGAAGCGGAGGAGGGACAAAAAGACAGAAAGACAGGAAAGAAGGAAGAGAAAAATGAGCGTAAGAAGGGGGAGAGGGAGGGAGAGAGGAAGGAAAGTACACGGTCAGCTACCCTGTGGCTAGACAAATCACACATCTGATCGCACTGCGGATCAGAGCTGAGTGAATTGTAGACCAAAGAACAAGTCAAGAGGTGTTTTTTTCAGTCAGTTCTCTATGGAAACCCTTGTGGATAACAAGCGTGATTACATCTAAAATTCTTCTCTCTGATAAATCTGTGCCTTATTTCTGTTTATTTAACAAGGTTTTTTCAGTGGCTTCATCCTGAATACATCAACACCCTTCATCTCATTCTACCATGGTGTAATATACCTGACGCCCTCCCTCTTGATTTAAAGCACATTATTAATAATGTTCTTGGTTAATAATAATTAATAGTTAATAATACTGTTTATTAATTATAACTAATTATTAGTAATTATTAATAATTATCTCACATGAGTCTGTGCTGTGCTGTCTAGTGTCACGTTTTTTCTGACTTCATATGCCAAGCAACCTTGGCCTTAATTTACACTTAGCTGAAAGATCTGAAAAATACATCTGTACAAAAAAACCTAATAGTTTTGGTAGTTCAGAACATAAGGTTATTATTTGAGTAGGCAATCCGCACCTTTACAGAAGGGTACCATAGAATTTGTCATAGGATTATAAAATGCTATATGACTGTAAAGTAGACTAGAAGAATCTTTAGTAGGGAGTTTACGCCTTGTTATATTTTATGGCCTTCACCTCTTCACAGAGAAATCCTGACTGATTCAAATGGTCATATAGAAGGGTATTTACCTCAACAAGCTATCTATAAGATGGGCTATGGTTCCAAAATCAGGCTCTGTTTTCAACTGTAAACATCTATAGATGTTTGTAAACTTGGTTCTTCCATCCTGAAGATATGCCCAGCAAAATATTACATGGTATGTGTTATGGGAGCAATAGGTTGATCCCAACTGCTAAAAACACAAAAACGTGTTCTTTCATGAGGTTGTACAAACCCTAATATGACAATGACTATAGAAGGAGGCTCAATAAACACTGATCTAGTCATGTGGGCTATTAATATTTTCCCATACATCACCATGTAGATCTGTAGCTATTATTTTTCATAGGATCAAAGGGATATTCAGGTCAGAAAGGTCCTCAGGAGGCCCCTAGTTCAACCTTCTGCCCAAAGCAGGCTCAGCTCTGAAGTCACACCAGGTTGTGCAGGGCTTCATCCAGTCTGGTCTTGGAAACCTCCAGACACAGAGGCTGAACAACATCTGGGCAATCTGCGAATCTCTCATTTCCACTCATGCCTGCTGTCTCTCATCCTCCAGCCATGCATCACTTCCTTAGCTAAGGCTTTTCTTTTGGTTTGTGTGTTGTCATAGCTATGTCTTAATCCTTAAATGGGATTTATACTGGTGCACCTGTAAAAAGTTCTGGTGATACTAATGAGATTATGCCCAAGTGCAAAGGCATCAGTACCGGCCCTGCTGCAGGACTACAGACAGTGCAGACTTTCTCTGTCAGGAAAGAAGAACAAATATAAAGTGGGAAAACAAAAAGAAAAAAATTAAGAGAATTTTAACTTGTCACTTAAATAAATATATTTTCTGTAGGTCTCACTTGCTGAAATAAAACCAAAAAGTCCCCACAAAAACTCGCTCCATCAGATACATAATTTAACAAAGCTGGGTATGTAAATGAAACTGGAACAGTGGGTGTCTTTAAAACAGTCTAAGTTGAATCTTGAGGGGTTTTATATGATGCAGTAATGATCTACCTAGAATTATATGGAATTTTCTATTACCTTAGCAAAATGCCATATCAGTAGGTTAGCTTATGCAACATATTTAAAGACAGAGATAGGCAAATAAATGAAAGCAAGATTGGAGACTGACATAAAAAATAGAGAAAACAGGAGTATAATATATACTGTCAGATAAAAGGAGCCTGAAGGGAGATGATAAAACAGTTTAAATACCCTGAAAGAAGCAATATCAAGGAATGAAGAGAATTATTCACACTATGTAGGAGAGCTAAACCAACTTGTGTTTACCAGGACCTGCAAATTTAAAAAATAAAATATTCGGGCAAGACAATATGAACTTTTTAGGAGAACAATAATGCATAGCAGGGACTCCAGCAGGGAGAACGCCACACACCTCAAGTTTCTCAAGACCTTTGTTCTCTTGCTGATCAGCCAGGTGGGCCCCAGCCCTTCAGCTGTCCCCTTTCTCAATGGCAGTGCCCACCCACTACAGTCCCCTGCCACCCACGTTCATCTCCTTGGCTGGCTGGAGCTCCGTTCAGCCCAGTGCTGTTCTGTCCCCAGGAATGACAGGCTTAATTAGTACCCACCTAGGTCTCACCTGGAACAGAAACACTGGCGAGAAGCAATCTGCTTCAGAGAAGGCTACCTTGAAAGTGTTTGGGCTGTCACACATCTCCAGGTGAAGACTGGCCCACAGCCTCACCGTGGTGAGCGGTGTAACCCATGGCACACTACTTGCTAAGCGACGCCTGCATTAGCAAGTACTCGTGACCACCGGGAGTGGGTCAGCAGACCAAAAGCCCTGGCACTGAGGACATGACGCCTGCACCACATGCATTTCAGGGGCTTTCCTTCAGACTACTGCAAATCCAGTCCCATCTCCTGCTTGCTCACTACCAACTAAAATGGGCTAGGTGTGCTCCTGGCGTACATCTTCCACTCTCGTTTCATCTGAGATGGTTCTACGTGGTCTGAAACCATTCTGAGCCAAAGCACAGAAACTGGGGATGGTTGGGAGATTCACTTCAAAAGTGCACTCTTGATCCAAATTAAAATGCTAATGGAGATGAATCCAATTGTCAGAACTGTTATTTCAGAGTTTCCAGACAATTCTCTTCTTAGCTATCTTCAGCTAGGTCAGAAAAATCTGGGCTTCCTTCCCAGCATGAAGTTCTTCTGTTTCTGTATTTCTGCATTTGTGTTCCTCACCCTTGCACTTCCAGTTTCTGCAGGGAGTATCATTTAGATCAATGCTTTTCAAACTTTCCTACTTTGTAGAACCCTAATACATTTAGTTTTTCATTGCAAATGGCAATCTGTATATATCACATTTAAACAATAAGCTTGCCTTTCTCTGATACCTTCCTTCTCCAGGGACAGGGACCCTAAGGAAGTGCTCCAAAGATCTCCAGAGATCCAGAGTCCCCAGGAAGGAAACCACAGCTTTACATTACCCACAGAACAAGGGACAGAGCCAGTGATCAGCCTACGACAGTAACGCAGTGCTTGCAGACGATGCCCTACTTCTGGAGAGGTAACGATGCCTCTTCATATGCTCTGCTACTCCATGCCACTGCATCTCTCCCATATGGTTCAGGATTAAATCAGACTAATCATACAAGGGAAAGAAAATTCCACATATGTTACAATTAGATGAAAAAGACGTCCTTTTTAAGGCTCAGCATCACAGATCATCTTTGATTATAAAGACATTTTATTAGTTATGATGACTCCATGCAGGCCAGAATCCGTTGCAACAATATGGAAGATGACAGCATAACCAAAAAATAAAAGAAAATGAAGGTAGACATTGTCTTCATTATTCCTTTATACTGTAATTTATTCTGCAGGATAAATCAAGTGGATTTTACAAGCTGTGTGTTACAGCACAGATTCATTTTTCATAGCTTTCATAGACATTTTTCTGCATTAAGCAAACAACTGCCAAATAAAGGCTAAACTGTGCTTTTGGAGTCAAGCCATCCCTTGAGCAGTTTTGCATGAATCACATTGTGTTTATTGGTAGCCGCAGACAAACAAGCAGTAGCCCTGACTAATGATCATAAACATAATGAAATAGCTATGCTTCGTTGCTTCTGGAAAAGAGGACAGAGGTAGCATACCCACATTTCTGCTCATTCTGATGTTCTGTCACAGCCAGACAGGACAGACGTACTTTCCCAAATGATTTCCTAAGGACGGAGCGCCTGACCGACAGCAAGTAAATGAGGTATGACACAGGTTACCTGGATTTAATTCCTTGCCTTGACAAAGACTTCCTGCATGACTCAGACGAGTAATTTTTCTGTCTTTCTGTTCCCAAGCATTACGTATGGAAATAGTTACTTGCTTCAGCCAGTATTAGCAAAATGTACATTGTAGATTGCAAGAGGCAAAAAGAGTCAGACAGTCCAAGATCCTTCCCATGTGGGATGCATCTTATTGTTCTGAGAGATGCTATATACAAGCACAATAACATCGTTATAATAAAAGATCCTGACTCATTATTGTAATTATCTTCCCAGGAATACATGGAAAAGATTATACCCGTGTAATATTTCATAATATTTTTCTTTAGAGCCTGAGAAACTGCTGGGATGTTGAAATACAAGTGCCAGCATTCCTTTGCCAAATCAAGGCAGAATACGCTGGATTTAGTGCGGCAGCACCACCTGTCGGTAAATGTCACCACCTTCTCTAAAAAGCAAACAAAATTACCAAAGCAGACCATGAAATGAAAAGCTACATGAAGCTAAATGAAACCTGCAAACTACATCCTTAACCGTACCGTCTTACTGCCAAGGCCCATACGTGAAACCAGGACGTACATCAAGGCGCACCCATATTTTAGTGCCACGCAACTGTTTTCCTACACAAACCATTCTTTTATTACAGGCAACATTTTCTTGAGCCATAATTTCACACTTTTTACCCTTGGTCATTTTGAAGCAGCAAAGGCTGTCTAATCTGCACAGAAGCTTCAGATTAAAATCAGGGTGTTTCATCAAAGGGAGTATATGCAGAAGAGAGTGTTCCTGGAAGAGGCAAAGCCATTGTAAGTGGCAAACGGTTTATCAAGCTGTCAGCAGTGTCAGTTCTGGCTGCGAAATCTGTAAGAGCAGCAAACGTAAGGTTAACGAGTGATTATTACTTCAGGAAGGGTGGCATTCACATAACTGCGAAAAGAGGGAAATCTCACAGCTCTTACTGATGAGATTGGTGTTCCAATGTGGAATAGTAACTCAAATTACTAGAAGATTGGAAGAAAAATACACATCACATCACCTTGAGCTCAGAAACAGGATGTAGTATGCAGATAAATATTATGCTCACTGCTGTAGCTTTCTGTAAGGATGTTAAGCAGGGATTGTGGCACACCATAATAAAGGCAAATGACTTGAAAAGGAAACTGCTATCACCTGTAGAGATCTGAGCAACAATCTGGGGAAAAACATACAGACAATTTTGACAAATACATTCAAAATTAAGAAAACCTGTTGTCAATATAATCACACATAACATCTTCACCTTGTCCACTGAGTACGCCAGCCTTTCTAGACCAAGAGCCCAGCCTCAGGCATGTGCAGTTGTACTACGCCATGCAGTCCACACGTGCCCATTGCTCAGAAGTGTATTCACCACTATGTATTACTGCAGGGCACTGTTCTTGTTTAGGGCTCCACCTACGGTTCTAAGACCATTCTAAGTCAGACCTGGCCATCATATCACTTGTTCTCCAGACAAGCATCCACTCAGAAGAGCTCTGTGGTCATCTATGGCCAGCACAAGTTCACTGTGCAATGAATTTGCACCCATCGGGGTCTACTCTTCAACCACAAGAATGTGAAGACAAGGACCTCCAGCTTCTCTTACACAAAAAATATAGAGACTTTGGGTTTGACCTCTAGTAACTGGTGGCCTGCTCATATACTTTATGCATTAACTCATTATTTTTATTATGGATTTAGGCTTAAACAGCTGGTCAAATGGCTATTTGCATCCTGCTTTGGAGAAATGCAAGTTCAGCCAGGCAGCTTAAATTACAAGTACTGTGGTTTTGCCAGTCCTACTTCTAATTACTCATGCCTGACAACATGATCAGTGTCAGCAGTTTCAGCGCTTAGTTTCTCATACTGGCTACATATGATCAATTGCACAGCTTTCCTCCTTTTTAAAATTTCTTGCTGACTGACACATCCATTTATTTACAGTTTAAAATAGACAGAGGTATGGATTTCACTCCATCAGTGCTACAGGATAAAGGGAAATATAAGCAGTGTGGAGGACAAGGAGCAGTTGGGTCTCCTCATTCCTTGTTTGGTCTCTCTCACTGCCAGCAATGGAGAATAATTTCAAAGGGTTCTGCACAGGACACGCTACAAAATGTGGTGGTTTCCACTTTTTACTGCAATAGGGGTTTCACTTCATCTCTAGGAAAGCAACTCTACAGAAGGTTTGTACGCTAAATTCTTCGCAAGAACAGCATTTATTGGCCTGCAATTGGAAGCATTCCCTGCAAATAACTGCACTGACATTTTCTTCTTTGCCCTCTTACTCTCCTGCCACAACCACATTAATAAGTCAGTAAGAGCAGGAAACACAGATCAAGTTGTTTCAGATGACTAATAGAGTTCAGATAAACCAATTAATTTGGTGTCCAACATAAGGCATCTTAAAAGAATCTAATTTTTTCAGCAAAGAACCTCAGCATTATATGAAGATAAAATAGCATTCAGTAATCTCAAAGGAGATGCTAAGTGCCAATTTAAGGCAAAAAGGAACATCTTTGGGTTTCATTAGGACTTCTCACAGACTTGGACATAAAGGAATTATATATTATTTCTAAAATATTCACTTGTGCCTATCTAGAAATTATGGTTTTGTACCCTGCCCATTTGAAAGTGCAGTCACTGTGCACTTCAGTACTCTCCTGAATTCTGTGTTCACAAACCATTTTTGAATAATGTCCTCTTTTTTCCCATATATTGCAAAGAAACAGAAGGATAATGTATGTTTTGTAACAGTACTGGCAAAACACCAGCACACTCCACTAACAGCATCTTTTCCTTCATCAGCTCTCTTTGATTTCTTATCATTGTCTTGATTACCCAAAACAAACAATTTTTTCTCCTTCTTCTGAGATGAAACAGTTAAATACTGACAGAGAACTAGTAAGCATTATGGTAATGCCCTCTAAATATATTCCTAGGAAATTTATTATTTATTACACAAACATTTGTATTTTCATTGAGTAAGTTCATTTTGGGTTAACCCTCTACTAGCTTCTGCCTCAGCAGAAAAAAGCAAGGCTGTAGGCAAAACTACTCCAGGGCTTTTCAAACGCCCAGGTGTTACAATATAATCTGCAGCCAGCTTTACCTCTGGCATCTCTGCAACACCTACAGTTTTGTCTAGAAGACACCTTACCTGTGAATACGCTGTCCCTGCATATGTGCAAAACAGATGTCTGAATTTCGTGATTATCTCAATATGTAGGCATGTTTTCCACATAGTGCACACATTTTGGGTCTTAACCAGGCTTTCTGCATCTGTATTCTAATATCTATATTCTGTATCTGTATTGATATCTATATATACACCCTGTATTTGCATTTCCTGCCATCTTTTGCTGTGTTCTAAATCAGCTCGTTCAGTATCTTCAACACTGTAATTCTGGCTCCACTACCAATTCCATACATACTGCCCTACACATACTGCCCCAATATTGTATTTATACTGTGAAGCACAAGAAACAGGGAGAGGAGCACATGTGAAACAATTGCTGTAATCCTGGGTGAGTATTTTTCTCTGTCAGAACTTCAGCAAGAGGACACAATGAAAGCTGCAGTCACTCTAAAAAGTGGCTACTTTTAAAAAGACCGCCAGTTGCAAAATTAAGAGTGGCAGGGCTTGCTCTAGGGCGCTTCCTTTTTCTTTGCTTTCCTGCATAGTCCCAGCAGCTCCAGCCTGCTTCCCTTTAAGCCAGACGTGAGACTGATGCTCTCTTGAACTGTGGGTTCAGTTTGCTGATAAATAGATGAAGCACAGAATGCTTTATTTTTCTAGCTTATTTTATTGTGGCAACTCTTTCTTAATGTCACATTAAAAGCCTGGTCCCTCCCTTTCCAAACTACCCACTAAGTTAAAAAAAAAAAAAAAACCACACTATCACAGTTACCATAGAAACTATCTCTAAGATACAGAACGATTTCTTAAAGAAGTCTGCAGAGGAGGACTGAGTATCATCAGAGCCATGATACAACGCCTCAGAGGGCAATGAGGGATGGGCTCTGCTCCAGAGCCTGAATTTCTCACAAGTTCCTCGCAGTGATGAAGAGTGTCTGTGCTGAAACAGGGAATGGCTATTTGCGCAGTGAACGGACTTATCAGTGGGTCACACGAGTATCACAAGTCCATCACAAAATAATAAAACAGTAATAAAATTTATCCCGTCACATCTTCAGGTTGTTACACTTGTTAAGAGCACGACTGGGGTGCTGACGAATAATAGTCTCTGCATTTGTGTTCGTATCTGTGAAAGAATGACAGAATTCCTCTGGATGGAAATAATGTGTTATCTGGTCTTCTCATAATACTGACATCTTCCAGTCTTGCAATACTAAGAGCAAAACAGATCTCTTGTCATTTCAGCCCATAAATGGCTCCCTTTGGCATTAAGAAGTCTGTAAAAACCATAATTACAATTGCAAAAAAACAGACAAAACCCAAGTAACAGATCCCACATGCATTCCTGACGCATGACATCTCAGGCGTAAGTGCAGACACTTTTCTACTCAAAGATGCTGCCAAATGAAAAAAATGTCAATTCTATTTGTTCCTGCTACTAAAAAAAAATATGTTTTCTGAACTGCATTTCAAAATCACTTTGTATTGAGAATGCCTGCTGGAACACAATTCAGAGCTGTTAGAGGGGAATTCTGCTACCACCTTCTGGCTGACAGAAACACTTCGCACTGCGGGTACCCTGTAACCGTGTTTGCTGTTTTCTCAGTCTGCAACCCTTTCGCGCCTTACTGCCCCATCCTCTCTAACACAGAAATAGGAAATACACACACAAAAAAAGTTACACCTTCATTTTGCAAAATATTTTGTTTAAAAAAAAAGAACAAATTGCAAAAAAGCCTAAATACATATGATTTTCTAAAGGATTTGAAAACAATTGTTTCATACTTCAGAAGATTTAAATTCATTGTAATTGAAAATAAACTTTCTGACATAAAACTAAGTGGAGTTTTTCCACCTCTTATCCCTCCCAAAAAAAGTGTTGTGGTTCAACCCAATTTATTTCATTAAATTATCAAGGAACAGAGAAATCAATTGTTTGCATTGCTAGTAATTTACAAAAGGTGCAGTCTTTTAAAGTATTTTGCACATTTCTCCCATGTGATTTAGTCCCACTGACTTCACAGGACTAGAAACAAAGACAACTGGTATGCTGGATGGCTGCTTTTACTCGAATACAATTGCTTGCCACAAACTGAATGAAAAAAAAGAGAATAATCCAGATCACAGTCTTGTTAGCTGTGTTATCACCTTTCCTACTGCTCACACAATTGATTCTTAAGATTTCTGGAGTTATGTAACAAAATGAGCACTTCCTTCTTTTGCCTTTTTCTTTAAGCAATTATCCAGCCTTCAACTGAAGAAAACTCTGAAGGCACTCGGGCAAAGGTTCAGAAACATGATGCAAAACAAAAAGAACTTCATATTAAATATTTTAAATAAGCTTATTTTTAAAACAATATCTGATTTGAGGAACTGTCCATGAGAACCTCGAGTGAGACTGACCAAGTGGGAGCCTGACCAAGTGGGAGCAATCACATGAGCAAAGGTACAGGAGTAAAATAGAGATCATCATAATTTTCCATAACTAAGACCTGGTCACTTCTTCTAATGTAAGTGGCTGCTGTGGCTGAAACAGGTGGTCAAACTCCCCCTCACCATGCACAAAACCAGGTTTACTTGTGTTAGTTCCCTCCAGGATAAAAGAAGGTAAAAGGACAAAAAGCTGGAGATGGGGCAAATGGAAGATCTAACACCCAGTCGGGTGGTAGTGAAAACATCCACCAAATGTTACTACACTGTGACTTCTAAGGAACTGATCTATATTTAGATTTTGTTCATCTCCCACCAGTGTACATGTAGTCCATCGGTTTTATTTTCAAATTCCTTCGTGTCACAGCATTAGCACGCTATGTGTACCTACATTAATTATCTGAACATTTTCTCTCATCCAGGGAGTTGAATTTTTTTTAACTTCATCATTTCATTTATGTTTAATTATTCACAGATTCTGCTGTATTTCGTCTTTGTTTCAGCTGCAGGAAGGATGAAAAAGATCGTTATAATACACGCAGCACTGCAAGATATTACAAAATACCACTCTACTGAATGGCTGTACAGACTGCATCCTGAGGTTTTACCCTCTGCAGCTAGGTCAAAGGCATAGAAAAATTTAAATGGGGAGGCATCAATGTATTATTTGGACTTCACCCATATCCTGTTGGGCCCACTAACGAAATTTCCAGTCTCCTTATCATGATGTGAAAGCAGAGTTCTGAAAACTGGCTCAAAATTATGTTTTCTAGGTTTCAAATGTCCCTTGAGAATCCAGACATAAGTGACTAAGCCTCTCAAAATGAAATGCAGGCACCTTGGTTACTTAGATGACACCTTTGAAAATTCTGCCATAAATGAACTCCTACGATCACACAGCGAGCCTATGCTAAAGCCAGATATCAAAGGCAGGTGTTGAGCCTTAATGAAGCCTCTACTCAAATTCAGGCCATGTTTTAGCAGCAAGTACTCAGGTGGATTATGAGAAGCAGGTGCCCTTTAATCTCTCTTACCTCCTGGGAAAAACTGGCATTTAAAAAATGTTAGCAACAGCAATCACAGAAGGTGGAGAAAAGTATTCTCTCCTAAAAAGCCAGTCATTCTTCTTCTCCATGACATGTGATGATTTCAGATGTCCTGCCCATCAAATCTGAGCATGTTCAGTTGAACTGAACAATTTCTTGCAAACTCTGTAGGCTTTTGACTCTCTCAGCTTTTGACGCATTGCATTCCCCTAACTTTCCTAAAGAAATGTTTAATTATTTCACATTTTGATATTTCCACATCTGAAAGAGAGCTACCTGCCTTGACTCTCAATGAGCCCCCAGAACCCTTTAAGTTTCAAAGAGACTCTGTCTGTTCCAAGGAAGTTGAGGGAGCCCAGAATGCCCTTTGCCACTGAGGAGAAGCCAAAAAACATTCAGGTGCCACCCACAAAACAGCCCTAGTCTGGAGCTTGTGTCTTAACAACCTTCTTCCCACTCTCTCAGTTTTATTCAAAACTGTTCTTTGGATGGTTTTTTTTGCAATCCTAGGATTAGCAACTCTACATGAACAATGTCTGGATTTGCAGACAGCAGGACCCAAGGCTTCTCACCAAACAAAATGGGAAGAAAATCAGCAGATTCTGCATTTCAAGAAGTGAACTGAAACATGCTGTTTCTTTGCAGATTTGGGATTCACAGTGAAACCCTGCTGTTTCAAATGCTTGAAAATTTGTGACCATCTCACGTACAATTACATTAAGCATGGGAGAGATGCAATGAGTTTTGGCTGGTAGAAAATCAGAGTGACTTTTGGCAGAGGAAATCTTTGCACAGAATCTAGCTGTATGCAAAAAAGAAGACATAAATCCCTCTGCTATCAGCCAGAAAACCTATGCAGCATGTCAGGACACACAGAAAGCATTCCGTGTCTGAAGGAAGGGTACAGCGATATGTTACGTGGCAGTGAGAGCCAACAGAGGATAACATGACTAAAGCACACCAGATGTGACAGTAACCTTCAAACCTTAAAGCACAATGAAAACACATCACTTCAGCCTGACTAAAACCATCTTTGACAAAGAAATGTCTTGAAATCTTTTAACATAATTCAACATCACCTTCTGCTCATTTCACCTACCTGTTTGGTCCAAAGCAGTAAATGCACAGCGCTGAAAACTCCTATAGCAAGTCCTTAAAGTATTGAATTATTGGTTTTAGGAACATAAATGTTAAGAATCATAGAATGGTTTAGGTCACAGGGGACCTTAAAGATCAACTAATTCCAACCCCCCTGCCATGGGCAGGGACACCTTCCACTAGATCAGGTTGCTCAAAGACTCATCCAGCCTAGTCTTGAACACTTCCAAGCATAAGGCATCCACCACTTCTCTGGGCAACATGTTCAAGTGTTTCACTACCCTCCCCAGGAAGTCCCCTTCCTGATAGCCAATCTAAACCT
>NW_010241424.1:0-272 GCF_000690775.1 Eurypyga helias
GCCCCCTCCGACCCCCCCAGACGCCCCTGCCCCAGCCCAGCGCCCTTCGGGAGAGCCTCCCCGGCCCGGAGGATGCTCCAGACGGGAGCTCCCCCCCAACTCCCCTCCCGCAGCAATCCCAGAGGTTGGGGCAACAAGCGGGGAAGGGGAATGTGCCGGTAGCAAAGCGCAGGGTCCCTATCGCGGGGATGAGTAACCCCCTCCCCCGAGAAACGGGCCAGAAAGGGCCCTTGTTGGACGCGACAGGGCATTTACACACCGCCGCCGGCCCC
>NW_010241424.1:333-2213 GCF_000690775.1 Eurypyga helias
TGCCCACTCCGGGCCAGCACAATTTCCCTGGTTTTGAGCAAATAGTGTGCTTTTTCACGAGACCCTCGGGAGAGCAGAGCCCCTCGCAAGCCCCGCAGCCCCGCGGACCCCTGGCCTCGAGGGATTCTCATTTCCAGCACTCACCTGCGTTTCCGCCTCAAACATCCTGGATTTAAGACTTTCTCTGCACCAAGCGGGGTGAGCCGAGGAGGAAAAGGCCGATCCAGCCCCTCGAGGAGCAAGACAAAGCCAACCCTGGGAGGGTGCGTGGCGGGGAGGGAGAAGAACGGGGCCGTTCCCACACCCAGGGTCATTGATCGGCAGCAAACGGGACGGGCGACGCACGGCCGTGCGCTCACGGCTAATGCAAGTTTTTCGATCAGCGTGAATAGTGTGGGACCGGGGGCGTGGGGCGATAAATCCTCCATCGCTTGAGCCACGGCCCAGCCGCAACGGCACTGAAACGGTGTTTCTGTTCATCACGTGAACGATTCAATCTAACAGCAGCGAGGGAGGAGGAAGCAGGAGCACATGGATGCTCCTGCCGCCAGCGCCAGGCTGGGGTTCCCTCGGCTCTGTGCCGGCCACGCGGAGCCTCCCGAGCCCCCGAGTTCTGCCTGCCACGTTCGCTGTTCCTGCAAATCCCTGCAGGCAAAATTATTCCACCTTCGGTGCAATACTGGCACAGGAGTTCCGATTCAGTAACGCCGCGCCGGCAGATCCCGGGCGGAATGGCCCAGGACCCCCTGGAAGGAGCAGAGCTTGCATCCCGCCTTCTCCTGGCCGAGCAGCCAGGCAGAGGGAGCTTGCTTTTTTTTTTTTTTTTCAGGAGAGCAGTTTTCCATCAAGGAGAGCACTTTCACTGAAATGGAAATACTCGTGGGGATGTCAGTTTTGATGACACCTTTGATGGGAGAAAGATTAGACAATTTTTTCCCTTTTTCTATTTGGCTGAAAATTTTGATTTGATAAGGTAAAATATTAAAAACAAATACATTCACTGTTCTGACTTCAATTACTTCTGCTTAAAATTGCATATAATATGAAATATTTGGCATTATAACATATAGCATGTTGTATATTAAAATATATTTTTATACGTAATGAAGCAATTTGCTAGTTTCAGGAAGGCAGCTCAGATGCTTCTAAATTAAGGTTTGCGTTCTTTGGGTTTTTTCCTTTTCGATGGTGAATATTTAAAGTTTTGTTCCAATTCAAGAAGAAAATGCATTTCAAAGTGCCAGTTCGTTCCTTAAACGCTGTTCTCTGACCACGTCTAATCCCCGGTTTTACTTTGGTGACCGTGGGCAGCCGCACGTGCCCCCACGCCAGGGTTTGCTCTGCCTCCCCCCACCCCCTTGCCCCGCCGTTTCAGCACGCGCCAGACTAAGTAATGTTATGCAGAATGATCTCAAGCCATTGCTTATTAATAATCGTGTATTATGTGAGATGCACGGTATTGATTTAAACCCACGGGGCAGCTTTGGGAAGAGGAGGTTTAATTTATAGAAACACTGATGCCTGATAGCAATAAATAATTAGGGCGATTGCAAAAAGGGGTTCAGAGGGCGCTGCCCTCCAACTCCAGCTGGCTGCTCTTGTCCTGCTAATAAATTGGTTAATAAAAGGAGAGAGAGAAAGCCTGGATTCTGGGGTTATAAAAACAAATGACATTTTTATGTTTGGTGGACAGGAAAGAAACGGGAAGGTAGAGAAGTCAGCCGGGTGCACCAGGAATCACTTTGCGGTTCGCAGTCTGAATTCCTTAATGACATCCTCATTAAAAGTTCCTGCTGCCAAGTGCTGTTTGCTTTCGCCCTCAGAACCGTCTGCATTAATAACGAGTAACTCCGCCTGGAAGTTATTTACATAAAGTATTG
>NW_010241425.1:0-268 GCF_000690775.1 Eurypyga helias
GGTTTAATTAGTCTGGAGTTTTTTATTTTATTTTTTTTAGTCTTCATAAATGAGGAGCAGCCCAAGGTGGGAGGAGGAAGCGAGGAGCGGAAGGGACCGGGGATGGATGGTGAGGGATAACAAAAGAGTCAGGTGCAGTGCTGTATGTGCGTCCTCGCGATTCCTTGCGGGCTGATGTGTTTCTGTAAAACACTCCTGCAGCAATTAAACAAGAGCATGGGAAAGCTGTGGAAGCAAAAGGCAGGTTCCTAACGGCAGCTGCAGGCTT
>NW_010241425.1:305-17850 GCF_000690775.1 Eurypyga helias
CAGTGATGGAGAAGAAGGTACCATCCAGTTCCGCGGGACAGCAGTACGTACAGACACCTGACTTTGGTTTTCCCGCTCCAAACCAGCCTGCTGCTTCACTGGGTGAAGGTAAAACCCCTCTAACGCGGTTGTTCAGGTTTGCCATGTTAGATAAGAGCGTGACTTTGATGTCTTGATGTAGTTGCGAAGCGAAACAAACCGGGGCAAAGACGGGGATTTCAGCTACCGCTGTAGCGGGGGTGGGCGAAGATCAGATATGATCTATAAACACCGCTGGAAAATGGCAGGGGAATAATGTTTACTTTTGAATATATGGCCTGCTGCCAGGTTGGCGCTGGATTTTAGGTTAGCAGAGGTTGGAGGAAGGGCCAGACTGAGGCGTGGCTAGCTGCTGTCAAGGAAAAAAAAAAGGGCTGCAATTTGCTGTTCTCAGCTTTTTTTCCTCTCCTTCACCACCAGCAGCTCCCCCCCCCGCCCTCCCCCGAAAAAAGGCAGTGCTTTCTCTGAAGGCTATTAAAAATTATGCAGAATTTTAACCATCTGCTGTGCTGGGCCCTCTGCGCTGGTGCTGCAAAGCTGTGTTCTTGAAAAGGGAAGAAACTGCTAAGCTTTCCAATTAGAAAACTGTTTCTTAAGCACTGAAGTACTTCAGGAGTTAGTGTCTTTAAAGAAAGATGCAGTTTAATTGCCAGTTGAGAAACGCGCCTCAGCAGAACCGAAACGATTTTAGCCTGTCGTGATGGGTCCTGGCGAAAAGGCAGGCAGGTGTACTGCTGCAGCGCCGCGTGCCGCTGCCGTGGCAATGCGTGAGCGACCTAGGGCTCCGGACCTAGGGCTCCGGAAGTGGACAGCGATAGGAGCCTTGCAGCCTGTGATGGGTTTTTCCAAGGCTTGCTCTGGCAGCGCGCGAGACGCCGCTGAACGCAGCAAAGTACTTTCTTGCACTTGCCCAGCTGCGAGCGAGCGTACGGGAGTGACATTATTTAATGCGTGGTGTGGCGACGAGCAAAGGAGTCGTGCCGCCGACACAGCCTCCTGAACTACAGTACCGTGTCCGCAGTGGAAGAATTATTCTAAATAATAATAGATGGGAAAACCGCTTTTGAAGCGGTGATGTTTAAGGGAGAAAATAGCAGGAATCTTTAACGTGGCATTCTTACTTCTCATAAATTAGATTAACTGTTTAAGTGCCACAAACAGCAAATGAAATATTTAACATATTCATAAATCAGAATGTAATGTTTGTCTGGAATAAGAGCTAAGAAAATTGGAGGTTATTGCCTCATAATTCATCGGTGTATTTAAGATCAATTATCCAGTTATTGGAAAAGGAGATCGCAGTGAAGTATTCGAGGCATGCGGTTCCTCTGAAAAACGCAGTTTGGGCTTTCTCTTTTAACATCTGTCAACACGGGGTTGTTACCTGAAGCCACCGGTTATTACTTGTAACTGGGAGGGCTGTATTTTGTTTAAATGAAACATTGAGAAAGGCATTTGCCTTCTGAAGCCAATGTAGAGGCCTGGTTAAACGTCTTTAATTTTAATAAATAATAACTAAAAAAAGACTATATTATAAATGTCTTGCAGACTATATAAATTTTCTTATTTTTAAAGCGGAAGATTGGGGACTTTATTTTGCAACCTGTTGCCTACCAGAGGAAGAATGGGGGGACACATGACATTTGCTGAGCATGCAGGCTTCGGCACAGAACTTGCTGTTTGTCATTTGTTACCCCTTGGTAGAAAAAACAGCCTCTTCTAGGTGCCACATAAAATTGTATAATGTGTTTGCTTCGGGTAGTGCCAGGGAAGCATAATGAGGTGTTTAGTCACAGTTTGGATGTGGTGTTGGTAGAAAACAGTGCAGGACCTGTGGGCTAGATTTTCAAGGGAATAGTCCTTGTAATCCAAGGCTGCCTAAATCCCAAACTGGTATCCAGGCAATACCGAGACAGTAAATTCTCTGTTTGCATTTTGTTAGGCTGTTGTCTGCTGAACGTTTTCCTTTCCTTGCAAGATCTTCCGTGTGGCTGGGGATTTTGGTGCTGCAGTTTGTTGTTTTGCTTTCTTCTGTTAACCCTTGGATTTCGGTTGCACCCTTTCTCGCAGAGCACCTTGGTAAATATGAATGCAGACAGTCTGGAGTAAGTGTGCGTTTCTGATACAGAATGTGAGGAATGGAGGGCTTTACAGGGTGACTCTTTATAGACCAGTAAAATACAAATGTGCTAACATTTTCCCCTGCTGTTTATTTGGTTTTAAAAGCCAGTGTTGTGTATCGGAGAACTCCAGTATCAGGAGAGGTACACATATCGCCTAATATTCTGCAGTTCAGAGAAAAAAAGATTTCTGCATGAATAAACATGTCTACAAATAGTATAGTACTGGTATTATTCTGCAAGTTAATTGTATTTTACTCTGTGTGTAAAATAAGCATTATGCAGGTTTGGAGATTTCCAAATTGTGGATTGGAAACTTGCTAGGATGTAGGACTGTATGAAACTGTGAACACCTCTTCTAATTGGGAAAGCATATCACTTGTTTGTCAGAGTGTTTTTTTGTGTGTGTGGAATGGTACCTGAATAAATATGTAGTAGGTGCTGGGATTACAAAATTATTTTGAATTTGGCATTATTTAATATACTGCCTTTAATATACATTGTCACCCCGTAACCTTAACGTTTTTATCTCAACATCAATTTGCTCTTTCAGCAAACACAATGGCATGAAGCTGTGGATTCATGTTATATGTTTAGTTCTAAATTTAAATAAACAAGCATCTTATTTTAATATTAATTTTACAGTGCTAATGATAGCTGATCAATAATATCTTTGTGCAGTTGTCTGCAAAAACTAGTTGCTGAACCCTAAGTACTGTATTTGTGCTTTGTTGTTGAATGCTGGAGCATTTCACATGTTATTTGAAAATAAGAGAGTGTTTTTTGAGATACTGAGGAAAGTTCTTATCACTTTGTATTCATATTCAATGTTGTCTGGTTAAATAGAATATGAAATGCAGTATAATTAAAGGGTCATTTAAATAATTAAAGCCAGCAGATGATACAATATACAAAACGGTTTATAGCAACAATCAGTTTCCATATAGTTCTACGTACTGCCAAATTATTGATAAAATAAATGGTGTTAAATTCAGTAAGAGTAAGGACATGTTGGGTGACACTTGGCTATGTAATATCATTATTAACTGTGCTAAAGATACTGTGATCAAAACCATTTGATAATCTGGGTGAGGTTCTACAGAAACTGCAAAAGTTTTACTCAAAATCTCACAATTATTAATTTATTGATAAATAAAGTTAGCGTTAAACGTACCTGCCTGAGCTTCATCCATAGAACCCCACGGTCTGCAGAGACCACCTCTGGCACGTCTTTCTGAGCTTGTCTTGTGTTGCTGTCTATTACTGTTACAAAATATGTAGGCTTGTCTGAAGATACCTGAAAAGCCCCTGATCTGTGGATTTTTTCCAGTACCAATGGAAAACGTCTTATATTATATTCTAAAAAGACATAGAAGGCTTGATTCTGCTGTCGACATAGAACACTTCTTATGTTTTCTGGGATTTGAATAGAGAGCCAGATCAGACCTACCAAATTTGTTTGAAATGAAACAGAAAATACCAATACCTGTGTGCAGATAGATTTATGTGTTTCTAATCTGCCTGTTTAAATCAACAGTGTGGTATCTATGTCCATTAAAAATGTTGGTTTGGTTTTTTTGTGTTTGGTTTGTTTTTTTTCAGGGCCTGGCTTAGAAAGTAGTTCATGGTCAGTGGAAAAAAATGAGGAAAAGGAGGGTGTGGCTGCCGCTTAGGGGATCTGGCCCTGCAAACAGGCAATGGCTTGTAGAGACGCAGTCCTCCAAAACGAAGACTCCTTGTAGGTAAACCAAAATTTTTATTGTTTAATTGGATATCAAGTAAGCATGTAGCCCTAGTATTTCATAATGCATATTTCTGGAGGATGGTCGGTGTTCCTCACTTGAGTTTGGTAGCTTTATTTGCATCTCATTTTGCCTCAGATTTATCAGCTCTTTTACTAATGGTGACAAACCCCACAAAAACTAGTTCCGACTTTATAGGGTAATAAGGAAAGTGGTTTGATGTTTTGTTTATTCTGAATGTCCAATGAGGGACATACCCTGTAGACTCTAGAATTTATCTGTACCCAGTTCCTAATTTTTACTTCTGTGCAGTATGCTGCACCATTATCCCCCAAACCGGCACATGTACACACAGATATTTTTGTCTATGGCTCTTTATATTATGACTGCAATTACAGGATCACAGAAGCGTGGTATGAGACTTTGAGATTGTTTTCAGGTAATGATTCTATCAGGATGAGATTGTGACAGTAGTTCTGGCAAGACCATATATCTATTTATTTTGTTTAAAAGACATAATCCACACTTGTTACAAAGTCTATTTCTTAATAATGCTTATTTACAATCTTAATACTGTATAATTGATGTTAAAGCTATTTTTCTGCAGTAGCATGGTTTTATCACTTTTTTTTTTAAATCTGCTGCTGCAAATGTTGCTGCTGGAAATGTTTTTTGAAAACATGTGACTTGCTGATATTGTGAGTGAAGACAGAGCTGAAGAAACTTCTTCAGTAGTATAACCACTCAGAGGTGTGGTTACAAATCTGCTTCCTCATCTTCTGTCTTATATTTGAGCTCATCGTCTCTTAATTATGCATCCTTGTTTTCCTTTGAAGAGCAGCGGTGTGTGGGTTGTGGTGAGGTATTATCACAGTCTGGGTGAATTGTTAGCCACAAGACTGAAGGGGAAGTGTAGCAAACCACCATACGAGTAGCAGTATCCCAGTATCTGACACACATCTTGGAATCTTTTATAATTATTAAATGGTTTTTGCAAATAATGATGTGTGGATGGGGAAAAAGATAATAAAATAAAGAAACACATTTGTGTAGTGAAATGCTGTCTTATAATTTAGTTTCTTACTAATTATTTGCAGGGAGGGAAAGATCAAGTGGCAGTGTAAACATACGTGTTTCTAAGTATTTTTGTGAAGTTTGAGTGTTGCATGGATAGAGTTGTATCAGGCACGGTAGCTAGCTTAGAGGATGAATGATTTTGCTGTATTGAAAGTGAGCTTGTCTATTTTTCTTGCCATTGCTTTTGGCCATAGGAAACAAAAGTAGAAATACTGCATTGGATCAGCTCCACAGTCTAATTAATGCCGAGTCTACCCTGACAGTTCTTACAAAGGATTGATTGGTAAGAGAACAGAGGGCGAATTCGACCAACATTTGATCCTTTTGGAATAGCCTGTGCTTGTCAGAAAGTGGGCCAGCTAGATCCCTTGGCCAGTGGCTTTATCATGGCTTTGTGCAAAGGTCTCTATGGTGCTTCCAGCAAACGGTCCCATTTAACACGGTATTTTTGTTGGCTATGAATAGAACCGTATTCTTTCAGAATGCCACTGATGTCCCTTAGTGATGGACTGTGGTGCTGATTTTCACATGCTCAGCCTGCACTTTGTAAAATGAAGTATTCCCATAGTTTGAATTTACTGCTTATTTAACTGAATAGCCTCCCATTCAAGACTAGAAGTAGGCGAGAAAGATGACAGCTTGTGACTTTCGAACTGTGTGTCTCCGTGCTCCCGGTTGCTCATGTGCTCACTAACATAAACAGTTCAGCCACTTCATGTATGGCAGTCGTTTTGTAAGTCAAATCATTTTAGTCACCTGCCCTTGCACTCCTGTTACTTCTGTAGCTTTAATGAGCTGAAGAGAACTGTAGATAGCATTCTCCATGAATCCCTGGCAGGTATATACTAGGAGGGTAATGTTTTTAGAACAGCATTCTGTGCTTTTCTGCATGCATTGTAAAACTTGGCTTATTTGGCGTTGCTGCACACACGCAAAAGCTTTCATTGACTTGTTATGATGGCACCCAGGCTTTTTCTCTTTGCCGAGAATGTTGCAATATGATCTCCTTAGCAATTATTAAAAAAAAAAAAACAAACCACGAACAGAAACTTACCGTGCTTCTCTCAACTTTGTTAAACCCTTCAGTAACCGTAATACAGTCCACTCGCGTGTCGCTTCTGCCACTGTTTTACGGCTGACCTTCACAGGCAGCTAACTAAAGTTAAAAGCTGGTGCCAGCATGGCCTCTGCATCCTACAACTACTGACCTCCTTCTTCTTAAAATGTCTTTTTCTTCCTACATGTTACTTTTGGCTTATTAGTTCATTTTTAATCGTGACTCCAACTTTCAGTCATGATTACTCTGGTTTTTTTATGGTCTTTGTGAGTCACATTATCAAAGCCTTTTTGAAAGGCCAAATAAATAGTAATTTCTTCTGCGGATGCACTCCAAGTTAAAAAAGACATATTTTCATTATGTTAGCAATGTTGGGTTATTTTCCTTCATTGTGCAATCTCTGCATAGGCATTAAAGTTACCATCTTTTAAAGCAGCCTTCCAGACAGTTTACTAAATGCTAGAATTCACTGGCATGTAATCTGGATGATCATTTGTGGATATTCATAAGGAGTGCGACCCTTTCTTTCCTGATAGGTGAGTGCGTATTTTTGTTGGAAACCCTGCCTCCAGGCTTGACCTGCTTCACATCTCCTTCATGTGTATCTAGTCCTTGGAATGGTTTGCCTTTTAGTTTATCCAGTTATTTCAGTACTTTGTGTTTTGGTGTCTGCTGCTCTTTCACCCTTTGTTTGCAAAAGAACTGATTAATGGGAGGTCCCTCTCCAGAGAGGGACCAGAGGAGACAATTCAATCACTTGAATATCATAGATTTTTCCACCTGTATTACGACGGATAACTTTTTTTTAAGCTAAAAGGTACCTTTGGGTCTGTCTGGATTTCTGCGCATCAGGTGATAAAGAGATATATCTAGGAATATGAGGTAGGGTTGATGTTGCTCTGCCTCCTAAAAAGATGGACTGTGTATTTTGTGTCACAAAGTCGTATTTCCTCCGTTCTCCTGTTAAGAGAAGGGACGTCTTATTCCATAACTTTCTAGAGCATAGTTTTTCCTTCCCATCTTGGAGGGAGAGTGCTGTTGGCTGGTGTTAAGGTGAAAGGGAACTGTAAGGTGAAGGACTAGGAGGCATAATCTTGAATTTCCACTGGAAGAAGTAGTGGGTATACAGTTGAGGTTTTTTTCTATTGTATGCCAAATCAGGAACCCAGCTAACAAGTAATACTAATATGGCTATACAGGGTGAGAAAGGGCGAGTTTACTCTTTTTGCATGAATATCTTAAGGCCATCGTCAGCTGCTATCTTTTCTGCAGTGTTTTTCCACCTCTTTTTTCACTCCCTTTGTTTCCCAGTACTATTTCAGACTTGCCAGACAACTGTTGTGCAGTCTTCTTGCTTCTAATGTATGTCAATAAATTGTCCTTATGTCTTTGGTTTAGTCCTTATGCTCCTAATCTCCATTTTTAAATACTACTTTCTAAGTAAATTCTTTGTCTTGTTTCAGTTCAGTGCTTTTGTTTTCTGAAAAAGGTATCCCTTTGCCTCAACCTATTACAAAGCTTTTCTCAGTACTCGGATTGCCCTTGTCCGCCTACTACTTCTGTGGCTAGAGGTTTTCTTACCCTTTTTTTCCTGATTGGTATGCTGTGTCTGCATAATCTGTCATGTGTTTCATGTTCCCACTGAAGTCAGTGGGGAGGTCCCGATGAACATACAGTGTGACAATTCGGTATTGTATTTCCAGGTAGCTTATTTTAAATACCTGCTGTACATTTTTGGGTTTTCACGAGGTGCTTGTTTTGCTCTGGGCACAGGCTTTTTCTCAACGTGTCCAGGCTTTCTGACTCCGCTGTTCTTTCCTTTGGCTCCTGGACAAAGCCCAGTACTTCCCATATTAGATTTTGGGGAACAGCAATCACTGGAAACGGTGTTACTAGATTCGGCTGTTCCAGGCACAGAAGTGGACAGGTGAGAAAAAGCAGAAGAGAGTGCCAGTCTTTCACCTACCCGCAGTGGGAATACCGCCCATCATGGTGCAAACACCCGGTTTGCAAGTTCGTGCTTGGCCATGTCGGAATATGCTCTGAGCCATCTGGGCTAAACCCTGTGCTCCCCAGTGGGACGTGTATGCGAAGAAGGCTTTCTCCTTTTGGTTTTCCTGATGACAGTAAGTTTCCCTCTCTTCCTGCTGGGGAGGTGGAAGATCACAAACTGTAGGAGCAAGGACCAGCAGTGGTGGGTGGAGAAGGAAGTGATTCTTTTCATAAACAGAACATCATAAGGCAAATGTAACATCATTTTTATTGGATTCTTGGTTTCATTTATCTGTTTGGATCCTTTCAAAACCATTCACAATGCATGGGTTCCTGCTACGAGAAACCTTCCTTTCTCGTCCTGCCTGATGCCTGGGAATGCAGGGCTAGCAGAAGAGATGGGAAGGGACAAGAATGTGCCCGTGTGAATGCAGGCTGGGTATAATGACACCTCGACTTACCACACTTCATGCATTAATTCATGTTGCTGGAGACTAGAAAGCTGCATGTATTGTTGTGGATTCAAAAATAGCTGTTTTGAGAAGTGAAGGATACCCTTTCACTCCTCCCCCAGACACTCCATGCAGCTAACGCCTGTACTGTGCTGCTCTAGGACCTTGTTTTTTGGTGTCTGGCACTCCTGGTCCTCCTTTCAAAGTTGCTGGCATGATGGGTCATCTAGTGCTGATTTCAACTGCTTTTAGCCCCTGTGGGGTTTGCCTGTGGTGCTGAGCTCCCTGTGCCAAATACTTTGATCAGCTTGGACCCCCTGCCTAGCCTTATTCCTGTTATTTTCTTCTGGAACCTCTAGCAGTGTTCAGCTTCATCAGAAGTGCTTCTGCCTGAGGGTGGGGAAGGAAAAATATCTTGGTCTAGACCACTCCCTTCCACATGCTCTTTTTCTCCCATCCTGGCCCAGTAACGGATGGTAACATCTGCATCCCAGTGAGCAATATCACCGCAGATAAGGAAACCAAGGCGCAAAGCAAAAGGTGGGATCATTGAGCAGGCCAGCGGATTAGAGGTGAGGCTGGAAACCAGACAATCCAGCATGCTGTTTAATTGGCCACGTTGCCTCTCGTATGTTACCAGTGCATCATTAAATTAGCCAAGAGATGCTTCCGTTAATATATTTAATACTAATAATGAACTTCTAAGATATTATGAAGAAGTTGATAAGAGAAAGCTTAACAGACAGAAGAAGTGCTTATTTAGCCTGATTAAGCCTCTCTTTCAGCATACGCGAATTCTCATAGGCAGCCTATTTCCCACTTTCTTTTCTTTGGTTTGTTTTTTGCAAGTGAGCCATCCTGGCGTTAGCAGTTGTCTACAGCAACAGGCAACTTTTCTGCCTATCTACATAACTGCAGGATATTTTAAGTCACATTTATAATAGCTACAAAAGATTACATTTTTTAGTAACCACTTCAAGCCCCAAACAACTTTATAAATCAACTCTGAAATTTTCAAAAGTAAGTAGAAAAGAAAAATAATTGTATTGAGGTGATAGTTTTCACTTAAAAATATTTTTATAACTTTAATCGTAACTTTGAGGCACCTGGCTAGCTGTGCAGACATCAACCTGGCTTTGGAAGGAAGGCCACATGAAGGTTGTGCATATGTTTCTCTGGAATTAATGTGCCATTGAGCCTTGGCAGCTTAAGGTGTCTCTGTTTTGAAGGGGGGCAAGGGGGGAAGTCAAATGATTTAGTGACTGAAGAGAGTTGCCACTTGCGTGAGCTCCATCCCTAGGGATATGACCTTTTTAATCCTCTTTAGTTAATGTATTGGTGATCTTTACTTAGGCAGAGTAAACAGTGCTGTTCTGAACAAAGGGGAGGTCATGCTTCCTGCATTACACTCTGACCCCGGGGTCGCGGCCTTTGTTCGCTTCTCAATGGGAATTGCTCTCAGAGGGCCACCACAAAATGGAGAACTAATTTAGGCACGTGCTGGCAGAGAATGGCAGCGTATCAGGTTTGCCTCACCCCAACCTCCGAGTGTGCAGCCGTCACAGCCAGAGGAGAAGTCAAACCATTGCAAAGAGGATGTGTTAGCTCTTTACTTACCAATAGCTGTGGCACGTAATCCTTCCTTGAACTAAATGTATTGCTTGGGTCTCGATGCTTCGGATTTATCTGCGTCCGCTACTGGGTTGAGGATGCTTTGCCATCAATTGCCTGCACAGGTACTTCTGAAATTAAGTTTCCCTGCTTTACTGCTATCGTTTTAGTCGGATGGAGCAAGTCAATACCTAACTACCTTTAGGATACGTCTTGATCTTTATGTTACATGCTGTATTTCTATTCCAGCACATTCCTTCTCGGGGGGGGGGGAAAAAAAAAGGGATTATCAGTCATTTCCTGTGGACTGGAAAGAAATCCAGACTTGAAAGGCTTGCAAAGAGCAAGTTAATGTTGGAGCAGATTCACTGTCCATTTTCTGTATTCATTTCTCACCAGCCGAGTTAAGATCTCTTGTGTACAAGGGAATCTGCTTTTCCAGGTGGGTCTAAGGCTTTTGGTAGGAGAAGACCAATTCAGTTTCTTGTGGAATTACAAAGACTAGAGAAAATCAGAGAATTTGTCTCTTAAAGAGAGAAACCTGGTAGCATTTGCAGAATTTTACTTGGGCCTCTGGGGTCTCAAAATAAGCATTGTTTCTCAGCCTGTAAGGGAACGTGATGCTGTGTCCCAGCAGGTTGTATTCATCATCTTTTTCATAACATTTTCTTTGTGTTGCACCGGTGAATACGCATGCACAGATGCAGAGCTGAAAAAATGCTGATTATTTTGTTCTCTTTTGCCCTTTTTTTAAAAATTTTTTATTTATTTTTCTTCTTTTTTTTTGGCCTTCAAAAGTAACTGGTGGCAGAATGTGATGCATCTCACTTTTCGTTGTTGTGACCAGGGAACATACATAAACATGGTAGTTCAGAAAAATTGTCTGGAAGGCTCACTGAGAGAAAACCCTTACATTTCACTGAAAGATATTTAATATTTTTCATCTATGTGCTGTTCTTTGCTCTGCAGTAAAATCCATGACGTACAATGATAGAGCATAAAATACTGCTTTTCCACCTTTCTTTCTTCTATCAACAACAACAACAAAGTCCTTAATTGCTGATGACAGCCAAGTTGTGTAAAACACAGCAGGGTTAAACCCGAGCACAAGGGAGGTGTGTGTCTTGGGGGGAACCTATTACGTTGCCATCAGAAAAACGAGTAATGCTAGGATAGTAAACTCTGAGGCTTCTGTGGCTGTTGATGTGAATAGGACCAAGGTAAAAAGGTGTACGGCAGTAAATTTTTTAACTCTCAAACTTGGGTATTTCTGGGTTTACTGATTTCCCCCCTCTCCCCCCCTTTCTACACCACTGTAAATCCGTGGAAGACTCTACCGCATTGGCGTAAGGTGGGTTCAGCTGGTGGTACCGCTGGTTCAGGGTACGATCCTGCAGTGCTCACTGCAGTGCTGCCTGCAGTTGTGTTTCCCTTGACTCCCTTCAGACCGCTCTGGTAATCAGCAGTGAGCCAGCTGGTAGAGGCTTCTCCCTCTCTGGCTTCTCTACAGTTGTGAACACCTCTTGTGTTCAGCCCACCCGTGTGGAGTGGGAGGCTTGACCACCCCGCAAGCAGCTCAAACCTGCCCCGGGGGCTGGGGGGAGTGCGTGGGCAGGAGATCCCCTGCGCCCCCCCTGCGCCCAGAGCATCCATCTCCTGAGGCTTGTCCAAGGCGCGGGGCAGGGCTGGACAGAGAGCCAGGGGTAGTGCGGCTGCCTTTGCTACACAGATTTGCCTTCTGTACCACATTCTTCTCTCTGGAGAAGAGAGCATACCGCTTTTTTTAAGTGGCAGACATCTGAGCCCTTTTTTCCCTTTTTTCAGACTATATGACATAATATGGATTTGCCTGATGTAGAATACTCTAACTCTCCTTTGTGTAAGACAGAATTTTCTCTGTTTCTCTTTTTCTTTCTTCATTTTAATGTTTTCTTTGCATTCCAGTAATTTCAAGTAAAATGTTACATCTTTCCAGTAGTTTTCTTGAATTTGTATTGTTTAAACAAAGATTTCTAATGATCTACTCTTAGATTTCAAAGTGCATTCTGTAATACAGCAAAATAAGCTGTTTAAATAAAAGAAGTGGCCAAGCAACTGAAACATCGTACCCTTTTGATGAAAAGTTGCATTCAAAGCTGAGCCAAAGGCGAGAGCAGAGAGTATGTGAGCAGCAAGTGACGCTGACTACAGCAACACTTAAACCAACCCTTCTGCGTCCTTTATTTGTTACTTGAAATTCCCAACATCCACTAGCTTTAGATTTAAAAGGAAGCCAGAGGGAAAAGGTATATTCACTACACACGTTATCCAATAAAAATACTGCCAGGTTAGCTCACTTGTTTTACCTAGTTATAAATAATGTTTACTAATGAAAATACAAGGTCCACCCCCTTTTGCCATGTATTCTTCAGTACTAGGATTGCTTTTCTGTGGCCTGCAGGATTTTAAAGACTAAAGAGTCAAGGCATTATCAGTTCCATTTATTTTGGGGGTTTTTTTTTTTCCCTTAAAGGATTGATAGGGTTGTGCTTTGTTTGGGTGTAAATGAGCTGTAGGAGAATTTTAAAACGTGGGTAAAGGCTTAGACTTTAAAAAAAAAAAAAAAAAAGAAGGTTAAGAAAATATTCAGTCAGTACTCAACTTTTAAAATATTTCTTTTCCCTCAAAAAGATATTGGAACCTTGCAATAACCATAGTAAGTGCCTGCTTGAAAGGAAAACTATTTTTTCTCTGTGTGTTAAATATTTCGACATGCATTATGATAATCTAAGATGTCATAGTAGAAGTGCCTCCTCGGAAAGCTTCTTATTGAGTGGAGCCTTTTGGAAATTTTTTGCTTTGAATACTCCTGAGTTAAACATCTCAGGATTTTTTTTTTTTTTTTGTTTGATTTGCTGTTTAAAAAATTGCTGACAAAGTTTGGAATAATAGAATGGGCAGAAAATAGCCAATTTTACTGCGTGAACTTGATTCCGTAGCATTACTACTTCTGGCAGTGATTTCTCCAGTTAGTGTACCTAGTAAAGTTTAATAGTGGTTAACACTTTTCTCATTTCCTCGACAAAGATGTTACTGAAATTAGAAATATGAACTTCTGTATTATTCTTCTAAATTTGCTTTATTAAAATTGTTTCCAAATGTGACCCCTGCAGTGAAAACTAACAACCATTCATATTTAACAGACTCCTCTGTTAAGCAACTGTTGTATACCTGTCTATTCTGCTTTTAATATTAAGCCATTTCTGTTACTGCATTGATTTCCTTGATCGTTTGGTCCATGATTTGCAATATAACAGTTTATCTAAGGAGAGAAAAAATGAAAAATTAAATGTCTTGTAGAACATGGGTTTGGTCAGGCTTCAGGTGTACTGTACTGGAAATTACTGAGTATTCTTTTTGAAGATAAACATTTTTCTAAACACTGGACTGCTGATACATGTATTTAGGCCTCGTGTAACTCAGCAGAATCCATTTGAAGTAAATGCTTATTTGCCTGATTTGTCTTCTGGTGAAGTATTTTCTGCCTCTTTCCATTGAATACTCGAATAAAAAGAAATAGGTGAAAGTTTCAAATGCTACATGGGTACAGATAGCTGCATATCAAACACATATGTATGTGTGGCTTTTAAATTAATATTAGCGTGAGGAGAAAATACAAGACAGACTTTAGTTGCATCTGTAAAAATAAAAATGCTACTTCTCTGTGAAACTGCATGCTATATTTTTCTGTGGTATGAGCATACCATCCTTACGTTTTCCACTGGCATTATCTGCTTTGGAAAGAAGAATGCATGTGTTCTCTGTTAGGGAAAGGCAAATAAGAAAGCTGGAAAGCTGGAATAACATAGTACTTCAGCACAAAATGGCCTTTTCCAATAGATTTCCTATAGATTTCTTAGACTGATTAAGGTTTTGGCCATCAGCTGGCCAGTACAAGCGTAACAATAAAATAGATTTTTATATTCCTATAAAAATCTTGCCCTGTATGTATGGGATATCCATTTGCTATACGAGCATGTGTGTAAGTACAGTATTAAGGCAGAATTGTGTTTTGCAAGTCCCCACAATGAGCCTTAAGTATCTCTTTTGCTTTCCTCCCTGTGCTGAAAACTGAGAGCATGCTGCCAGCTGAGTGCTGGAACATTTTGGTGTACATGTGCAGTGCTTTATTAGACTGAATCCCTGATCACTATGTCAGCCTCCCTCATTGTTTCAGATCTAGTTCAGGAGTGAGGTCTTGTATTCCGGTACTCACACCGCAGTTACTTGTCCGTGTTCTCTGAATGCAGTGGTGAGTTGTTACCATAATGCTGAAGGAATAAAATTACTGCTGATGTAGTGCTCTTATGATCAACTTCTTTTGTATAGTTCTTGCTTATCTATCTAAAATATAATTTTTTAAGTTACGTATTTTTTCGTATGACTAGAAAAGAAATAATCCTGAACCATGTCTTCTATGACTTTCCTGTTATAATTCAAATGAAACCCTTTGTCAGTAATCTTTAGGCTGCATTATTAAAATATTGTGATTTCTGTTGAACAGTGTTACGTAAACTGAATATTAATTTACAGTCTCATATAATAGCATTCATACTTACTGGACTGTTGTAACATGAGACCAGAAATGCATGCATACACATGGGTATCTCACGTATGGGTCTCCCACGCGGCACACAGCACATACGTCTGCATGTGGGCACATGCATGTGTGTGATTCTGTGAAAATGGTTGTTGGGAGAAGAGGGAATTGTTTAGTTTTCTGACAGATAAATGACAGAAGTAAGATGGACTTTAGATGACAAATTTGATTTTTGGTGTTTGGCTTTTGAAGAGATTTTGAAGTTTTTGTTTTTTGTATTTGTAATAGAGTCAGGGAGAGTTCTCTGTTTTGAACCAAGTCTCACTGTCCTGTTGCGCAGAGGTAAAAACTCTCTTTTTTTTTTTTTTTCCCCCTGCACAATTTACTTAAGTTACTTGTTTGCACTAGAAGAAACACTGTGCAATATTCTTGAAACTTTTGGTGAACCAAGAAAGGTTCATCACATTACAATTCCGTTGGTTAACATTTTCTGGGAATACAAATTTCAGAGTTGACCTTTTAACATTTCAATGCTTTTATCATCCATCTAACAGCTCCAGTAAAACACACTTACGCCCTAGGAAAAAATGGTTAAATTTGAAGCTTGCAATTTCCATAGGGTTAGTCACTGATATCCCATGGGAATTTTCAGTATTCTGAAAAGGAAGTGTTTTTAAACAACTGAGAAACCTAGTTCACTGAATAAGTCCAGAAGCAGCTTTTCAGAGTTCCCCCCCCCCGCCCCTCTGTTTTTTGCGATGCCAGTGTTATCATTCATACTGTATTTCATCAGTGTAAATGGCATAGGAAAAATTCCATTGAATGTTTTCCTTGTAAGAGAGTTTGTATTGGTTTTGTCAGGTTGTAATAAACTTCATTAAAATGAACTTTATTAAATTGTGGCATACATTTAACCTGCATAGATGCTGATGCTTCTTTTTAAAAGCAAATGGGAAATAATAAAGAAAATATTTTTGGCAATGAAATTTTAGTTTGCTGGCAACACCCAAATGACCCTCTTTTTGAAAAAAAAAAAAACCCAAAACCCCACACATTTGCATGCCATGTATATGTAAAGATAATATACGGTCAAAGTCTCCTTTCTATACGAAGAGCAACGGTGCCTTTGAGAGCGTGACGCTCTGAGCTGAGGCCTTGCCATGGCTGCTCTGCTCTGGAGTCCCAGAGCCGTCACTCCGCCACGGGGGCTGCTGGCAGCGGGCTCGGTTTGAGCTTCCGCGGATGCACGCTGCCTCATGCCGTGCCTCGCTCACCGCCGCTGCTGGGCAGCGGGGCAGTTGTCCCTTCAAGCGTGCTAACGGCCCTGCTGTGTATCCTGCCCCTTTTTTGTCAAACGTGAGATGTGTGTGTAGAGATCACGGAATGCTGAAATGTATCCTTCTGCGGGAACACGTCTTTCTGACAAAGGAAATACGGAATCACAGGCGTATCCTTCTGCAGGAATACATCTTTCGGGACAAAGGAAATAACGGAATCACATGTGTGTGACATTCTGGTTACTAAAACTGAAAAGTAGCAGAATGCTGTTAAAGCCGAGCATGTAAATTTAGGCATCCCTTCGAAAAGTAAGGAAGTTCATAATGCAAGTGTGACAACTTTTAGTAAACATGACGTAACAGACTGGAGGAAAAAACCCAAGTGATTCCCAGGAAGACACTTCATGGAACAGCAATTCTGTGAAGTATTGCGTTGAAGATGGTGGTGTTTCACAACTGTTAACTTACACCTGCCACTGACACAAAGCATGTAGAAGCCTGTATTGTCTGTCCAGATAAATACAGGAGTACTTACAGTAGGTGCATTATTCTCTCAACGTTGTATTTTATGATAATAACAATAATGTGTCAATATCTTTCATGTTAGGATATTTTTGTTCCCAAGAAGGGGAATTTAAACTTTCCAGTGCCAATATACTCTGTTAAAGTGTGAGATTCCAGTGATATTTCAGACAGCCAGGCTAGACAGAGCGATCATAGATGCACCCTCTGCACCATATATCGTAGTCTTAATGCTCTGAAGAGAAATCTTACCTCGGACTGTATAACGGAAGTTGGCTGTATAAAACAGATAGAGTACCAACATTCAGCTCATAAACAGATCGTGACCCTGTGAATTCTGTATCTGCAACCATTTTGGATTAAGTGGCTCTCTATGTACCAAGTGCTGCAATTACGCTATGAATGCACTACCATAATGGACATCCCTTTTTATTTTCTTACAGTTTCTGTACATTTTTCATCCTTACTAACAAAAAAACAGTAAGGAATTTCTGTTGTATGCTGTTCTTCCCATTACAATTCACCTTGTTCAGGATTGTAGCAGTCTATTGTAATTAAAAAATAGAAAGTCTTAATACCACAGGACTTGGTCACTGGGCAACTCCTGACTAGTTAAAAAGCCTTTAAGTAATTTATGGTATTAAGGTATTTTAATCCCCTTTTAGACCTAAGAAATATTCAGGTTTTATTACAGATTTCATCAGGTACATTTGCTCACTTTTTGCAACTTCTTCTCTAAAAATTGACATTTTTTTACACAGTGTTGAGTACCTTTCTTTTTCTATTTATTTTCTGTTTTTGTTGCTGTTGTTCTGTCACTTTTGCCCCCTCCAGTAGCCCTTTCTGCAGGGCATGCAGTTTTAAGCAGAGGTGTCGGAATAAAGGGAGGGCTGCACTGCACGCTCTGCCTCTGTCCTGCTGGTGATACCGGGAGGGGAGTGTTGCCAGGACAGGGCATTCACAGCAGGCCTGGAGGTGCCAGTCCCCGAGCGCAGAGCACACAGCATCGGACGCTTATGCCCCTGAAGTCTTCGGCTGGCGCGCTCGGCTCGGCGTTCCCCGGCCAGTGCCGCCCCC
>NW_010241426.1:0-1384 GCF_000690775.1 Eurypyga helias
AGAGCTGCCTCGCTCCTCCGGGACGACGAGCCCCACGCCCCGTCGCCCCCGGGGCCGGCGCCCTGCCCATCTGCACCGGGGAATTTAGACCAGCGCGGAAAGAAGATTAAGCCTTCGCCGCCAGCTGTTTCCAGCAGCGCATCCTCCCTCGCCCCTCCACGCCACTCGCGAGCACCCACGTCCCCTCTCTGACCCACCCTTTCCCCAGATCTCCCTGGAGAAGAGGCAGATGAGAAGTTTTAGTCCACCCACCCACCGCAGCGGCGGTGGGGTTAAACTTCTGCTGGTGTTTTAGGGACTGAACGTTCTGGCGATGATGCAAGCACCCAGCAGCAATCCCAGCGTCAGTAGTCCCCTGAGACAGAGAAGCACATGGCTGGGGCTTAGGATGAGGGGCTGGCTCAGCACCTCTTGGGATAGCAGGACTTCTGGTCCTCACTTTGGTAGCTGATGCCTGGGCAGCAGTCCCCAGGATAACTGCAGTTTCCATCATCCATGTGGTGTCAGCCACACTGGCTCCCAGCAGCTCCCAGGGATGGTCACCGTCAGAGATGTCCAGGCAGAAATGCTCTCACCTGACACCGTACCAGCTCCATGCACCTACGCCAAAATAACCTCAGCACTAGCCGCCAGTGCCAGGTCTGCCAGGGCAGAGTTTCCACCCCATAAACATCACCCCCAGCCCAAACTTTTGCTCACTGCATGGCCCCTCTGGCCAGGGTCCCGCTCCTGCAGCTGCCGGGAGTGGGCAGCAGGCAGTATGGATGGCAGAGAATGTGCTGGAGGATGAGCATGATACGAAGGACCGTGGGCACACGTGACAGGTGCCAGGCGCAGCGTATTGAACAGGCATGTGTGTCTTGTGGCATCATCAGAGCATGGCGTGCTGCGGCAGGGACAGCAGCCACGTTCCACCCCATGGCTCTGCCCTTGTGCAAAACAGCTGGTAGCCAGTCTCCTCCAGGCAGCATCACGCAGCCAGGAGTCCGTCTGCATGTCAGGTCCTTGGGCAGGGAGACCCGGCCGACAGAGCTTTGTGCTGCTGGAGTTGTGGCCATGGCAGCTGTGCCGGGCCAGTCCCAGCACAAACATCCCATGGCACAGCTGGGATGGTGTTGGCAACCATCACCCACCGTGTCCTGGGATCTGTGGGAGCGGGATCCGCGCAGGTGCTTGCCAGTCCCAGGGGTTGGCGTGGACTAGCAAGGAGGGACCCCGCAAAATAAGGGGGTTGAGACAGCAGGGACAGTGCTGGTGGCACATTAACTGGACAAGGAGGTGGCCAGGGCAGAGTCCACACTGGTGGGAGGAGCACCAAGCCCTGGGGTCAGGGTCCACAAAGCCTCTGGACACTGCTGGCACGGGATGCGCTGCGCTGAGGTGC
>NW_010241426.1:1563-3802 GCF_000690775.1 Eurypyga helias
GGCGGCCGGCAGCTCCTGGGCCACATGCACCCCGAGGTGCTGCAGGTGAGCTACCCCAGCCCAGCCTTCCTCCGCTCTCCTCCTCTCCCTTGCCTCCCATGAGGGGCTGGGGCAGCTCTGCTGGGGTGAGAGGGGCCATAGCGGTGCTGGTTGGTCCCTTGCTGCTGCAGGTGATGGATGAGATCAAGGCGGGCATCCAGTATGCCTTCCAGACACGGAACCAGCTGACCCTGGCCATCAGCGGCACTGGCCACTGCGCCATGGAGGCCGCCCTCCTCAATCTGCTGGAGCACGGTGACACCGCGCTGGTGGCCGTCAATGGCATCTGGGGACAACGTGCTGCTGACATCACCAGGAGGTTGGGTATGCCGGGGACAGATGGATGGCACCGACGGGGCTCAGGGGACTGGGCGTCCAGGCAGGATGCAAGAATGTGACCCCTGGTCTGGCAGCAGTGCCCTGTGGCATGGCTTCTGCAGCCGACAGCGCTCCAGGTGTTTTCCAGGGTGATGTCCCTCTGCTTATGGTGGTTAATAGTTTTCCTACCGGACAAATCCGGAGGAGGCCAGACCCTGGCAGGTGGCTGTGCTCCTGGTTGATGCATGACTGAGCAGGTGGCTGCCCAGTGGGAGGCCTGTCCAAACCTCACTCTCCCTCTGCCCAAATCCCTCCCAGGAGCCCATGTCCATGAGCTGCTGAAGCCCCCAGGCGAATACTTCACTCCAAGGGACATCGAGGAGGTGAGTGCCAGCCATGGTGCAGGGCGGCGGGCGTGAGCCAGCCCCGGGGATGGCCACGTTTCCCTCTGTTTCATGCAGGGTCTGGTGCGACACAAGCCTTCAGTGCTCTTCATCACCCATGGCGAGTCCTCCACGGGGGTGCTGCAGCCGCTGGAGGGGCTGGGCGAGCTGTGCCACCGGTCAGTGCATGATGGGCACCCATGGGGTCTGGTAGCACCCCAAGGATGCCGTTGGGGATTGGGGCAAGGGGATTTGCATGCCCCAGCCTCTCCTCTGGCTCTGTTGTGCTGGAAGTGGTTGGTGCTGGTGAGACACGTGGCCCTAGGGGGAGTGGGATCCCGGGGCTGGAAGAGGGGTGGCAAGAGGAGGTGGCAGGAGGAGGTGGCAGGGACACCAGCTTGAGCTCCATCCTCCCACAGGCATGGCTGCTTGCTGCTCGTGGATGCAGTGGCATCGCTTGGGGGAGCCCCTATCTTCATGGACCAGCAGGGTAAGAGCCACAGTGCCACCACAGACACCCAGGGAACAAGGGGGCTTCATGCCTGGGCCAGGGAGGGGAGGGCAGCGAGATCAGCCCCACTGCCTGTGTTTCAGGCTAGCAGCACTAGGAACTGGTCCAGCTGCAGCTAGAGAGCCTGTTCCCCTCGGGGGACAGTCAGCTGTGCCAGGGTGTCCCCCAAAGCTGGCCAAACACCTGCAGCGTGTGCCCTCCGCCACCTGCTGCTTGCAACTGGGTTGGGAGGGCTTAGCATGTCCCTGCTGGGAGCCCCTGGCCCCTAAGGAGCTGCCTCCCCTCTTGGGCAGAGATTGATGTCCTATACTCGGGGTCTCAGAAAGTCCTCAACGCCCCCCCTGGCAGCGCCCCCATCTCATTCAGCGAGAGAGCCAGGTAAGGACAGCCGTGTCCAGCGGGGGAAATGGTGATGGGGCTGCGGGGAGGCTGTCACCCCCCAACTTTGCCAGCCAAATGCTCCAGCCCTGCTCTGGAGAGCTCACCCAGCAGCAGCTCTGCAGGGTCAGAGCCCAGCCCATCCCTGGGCAGCGATGAGAGCTGGAGCCAAGCTCAGCACTTGCTTTGGGAGCAAGTGACCTCTGGAGCTGGCAGGGTCGAGGTCTGGCTCCTCTCCAGCAGTCTGATTCTCCAGAGAGAAGATGCTGAGGAGGAAGATGCAGCCCCCGTCTTTCTACCTGGATATGGGCTGGCTGGCAAACTACTGGGGCTGCGACGGGGAGCCACGGAGGTGAGGGCAGGTTGTCCCGGGACAGCCAGCCACAGCTGTCCCACCACAGCCTTTGCCCCAGCTGGGGGGCTGCCTGCCCTGGGGGGCTTGGGCCCTGTCCCTCCACCACCCTGTTCGCCCAGCGCAAAGCGGCCCTGCAGGGTGCTGAGGGGGGAGGGCACCGCATCCCGGTTCCCCCCACCATGAGCTGGAGTGCTGCTCTGCCGCGGTCCAGGGCAAACTCTCTGGGTGCCCCTCGGGTTTTGCAGGTACCACCAC
>NW_010241426.1:3823-4560 GCF_000690775.1 Eurypyga helias
CCAAGCAACAGTTTCTTCAGCCTGCGGGAAGGCTTGGCCATGCTGGCGGAGCTGGTGAGCAGCACTGGGCAGGCGGGGAGGCACCAGCGGTGCTGCTGGGGCTTGAGGGAGCAAGGGGTGCCAGGAGGTCCCCCCAGCAGCAGGGACCTTTTCCCTCCTCTCTGCCCACAGGGTCTGGAGAGCTCATGGGAGCGCCACTGGGCCAACTGCGCCCAGCTGTGCCAGGGCCTGCGCGACCTGGGGCTCGAGCTCTTCGTCAAGGAGGAGGTGGGTGTGGGGTGACCCCACCACCATTGTGTGGGGACAGCATAAGGACATGGCCCTGTGGGGCTGGAGACGTGCCTGGGCAGGCTTTGACAGTGGAGAAAACCCCATGCATCCCAGCAATGCTCTCTCTCCTGGCAGGCTGCCGGGCTCACAGGGCACAGGCTAGGAGCCGCAGGTGTAATCTGACTTCTCTCTTCTCCAGAAGGCGAGGCTTCCCACCATCACCACCGTCAGGGTCCCTGAGGGCTACGACTGGAAGGAGATCACATCCTTTCTCATGGATAACCACGCCATCGAGATTGCCGGGGGCCTGGGACCCTCTGTGGGGAAGGTGGGCAGCGTCCTTCCCTCCCGCTGACCACAGCCAGGCCTTGAACCCAACCCGGCTGTGAGCACATCCATCAGCAGCATTCCCCACAATTAACTGGTGCTCTCCGGCTGCAAACAGCCAACACACGGCTGGATGCATC
>NW_010241427.1:0-7269 GCF_000690775.1 Eurypyga helias
GCCACGAGCAGCCAGTTTCTCCTGGAGGATGCTGTGGGAAATGGCATCAAAGTCTAGTACAACCTTCGACACAGCAAAGACAACTTTCTTTCTGTATTAAAGATGCAGTGTCATTGACTAATTTTTTGGAAAATTAAACTTTTTGCTGCTCCTAGGATAGATGACTTCCTTTAACATGCAAATATTTATTTACAAAATTGAGCTGTAATGACAAAACTGTACCATGGATTTAAAGTATCACGGTAGGAATTACTTATTAACAGTTGTACTTACTCTGTGCTAGATTAATAAAACCAGACCACCACAGCAAGGCTATAATGGTCTATTCTTGGAATTCCTAGATTGCTTGAAGGAAAGCTTGGGTGGTTGTAAGAAGCTGTCAACTTCTTTTCTGCTATGAATAAATCATTAAATTGGGTGTAAAGATCAATGTTCTTTTGACATAGGCCCACCCACTTGTTAGACTCTGATTTCTAGCTTAACTACAAATTTGAGGCTTCCCGTTCTCTTGGGTTCCTTGCTTGCTTTCCACAAAAAATTATTAGAGCTCACTGAGAATCCTGCGTTCCCTCCCTGGATTATAGCACAGAAGCCTATTTATTCTGGTAAAACTTACAACTGAATTGGAATGGGTGGTATGAATTGTTAAAGGAAATGGAGAAAACCGTAATCAGTAGCTAACTACTTCCCAGTTTAAGCTATAATATTGGCCTGGGACTATCTCAGTCTTGAAACTTCTATGACTGTCCTTACTGGTTGCTTTTCTTGTTCTACAAAATTTTCTGGTGGGTTTTAAGAATGCCAGATGTCCTCGTTAACCCTGTAGTTATCATTGTAGCTGGCTTGAGATCCATTGGGCCTGGGGCAGATCATATATGGGGGAAAAAAAAAAACCCAGCTCAAAAGCAGGAAGATCTCAAAAAGGCAACAGTATACTTTAAAATTTAAGCATAGTATAGTGTTTGGGCGAGCATATAAATGTATTTATGCTATAGAGGACTATACAGAACAACCCCTTTCTTGAGAAGAGCTGGTCAATGTAATTCCTTTAACATGTCTGTTAAGAAATAAAACTGAATTTACTTCATGAAAATAATGTTTAATTTGGATAAATGGAATGCCTTTTATAGTACTATGTTGTTGGCATACGTTCAGTCTACAGATGAAACCTTCCATGTGAAATCAAAGAGAGGAAAGGAAGATGATTTAGGCTGGAGTTAGTGGGAGGCTTTAAGATAGACTTGACCTTATTTTTATTACATTGGTATATGGAAATAACTGTACTGATGCTGAATAGCAGGTTTGAACTTCTGGTTTGGTTTCTTGGTTTGCAGGGTAAGCTACAGACTATGCATCAGAATGAAATATATTTTATCTGTGCATTTTCACTTTATTTCCTCAACTGTAACTGGCTTGTTTAATAGCTGCCATAGTGAATATTAAGCACATTTTGCAGCTGCTCAGTAACTGCTGGGTTTGGTATTAGACTGATTGTTTTCCCAAAGATTTAAAGTATGAGGGGAGAGATTTCAATTAAAAGTGAATTTCACAGCTGTAACCATTTCCACAAATTAAAATCATCAAAGCAAGTGTGTGTGTTTTGGGGTTTTTTACTTAGTTAAAAAAATGGTTTGAAAATTATTATTAAAAGATACTCGTTAGATTCCTAAATTGTAATTTGTGTTTTTACAGTTAGTTTCCAAAACACCATTCAATCTCTCTCCTGTATGTATTTAACTTGAAGCAGATAATTTATATTTGGCGGTGCAGGACTGGAGTTGCTGTTTGAGGTACCTCACCAGAGAATGTGTATGTTGGTTTTCAGGTGCCCCTTCCCCCCAGTTTGATCTGACCAAATTTTGATGAATTTTTGGAATCTCTGAAGCTGTTCACATGAGGAATTTATTTTGTTAGGGTATTTTTCTATATTTTTGTTTCTTTTAGCTCAACAGTTATTTCAGTATTGATATTGAAGGACACATATCTGTTATGGAACATAACAAAAAGAATTTAACGGATCTATGTAGAACTCTTGTTCTCTGTAATCCTTGGAGCTCCACATAAAGTGATCTTGGTGATCTGTAATAATTCCGTTGCTACCTTTTGATTTAGATAGTCAGTGTTTCAGGTTGTTTTGGTTAGAGAAACCATTGATACTGTAAAGAACAAGGTGGTTATTTATCCTAGTCATTTACAGGAGTTGTACAGTCCCTGTTTGCTTGAGCACATGAGGCAGCAAATAGCAGGGGACAGTTTCTTTGCTTGTAACTGTTCCTTTTCAGCCTAAATTTCATACACACCCCCCCCCAAAAAAAAAAAAAAGGCTAGTATGGTGGTATTTTCCCAAGGCAGCATGCACAGTGTTTCTGTTGCCTCTTACTACCAAGTGCATAGATAATTGCATCCACCTTAGATATGGTATGTCTGCTTGGAGCTTTCAGCTTTCTGGTCCAAAGTGGAGCTTGTCTCATTTTTGCTGGAAGCCTGGTGTTTTTCCCCTCAATTCTTAATGTATTTTTGTTGTTGCAACCTTGTTTTCCTTTCTCCAGTAATCATATCCTAGGTCTTTTTTGTAAGCAGTATTGACTTGATGATAGAAAAATCTTTCTCTGACTTAGTAGATCTGATTAATGTCCAGAAGAGACTGTGCATCAATAGAAGTAGTCTGATGGGTCAATACAGCTTTGCCAAAACCTTCTCCATCTTTACATAAAAAGGTATATTGGAGACAAGACTGTAATTCACTTGGGAATGAAATTCTCAGCCTTGAGTCATAGGGCTTTACTTAAGGGATGGAAGAGTCACCGTTTCCACCATCTGATGATCATTTGTCACGAAGGTCCCTCAGTGTCTCATTGGTTCATTTTTAAGATTATCTGCCTGCATTGGAATTTGGAACTTGCCAGGCTTCTCTGGAGTGCCCTCAGTTGAAAAGCTAACACAGGTCCGTTAACAGAGGCTTTAACACATGATATTGTCCACTATGTTGGTGAAGTATCTTCTGCGTTTAGACTAGAGAGGAAAAATGCCAGAATGGTTTAGATTACACATTTCACAGTGATAAAGCCCTATGCCGTTCAGTTTAGCTTAATTTTGTAAGCATGTTTGACTTTTTTCCTTCAGAGTCTCTCTCCGAGTCAACGTGAAGGGCATGCTACAGAACTTGTCCTTTGTAACTCTTCAGAACAACCAGTTTCTTAGCCTTAGGGTGGTAGAAAAACACTGGTGCTGGGAGAGGAAGGTTCTAATCAGTTGTTTGCCGTGAGTTGTCATGCAGTGGGCTTGCCATCGTTGAATTGGCACGCGTCTTGCTTGAATGTACGGTAGCTGACGTGGGGAGAATCCCTTCTTGCTGTTACAGGGTTAGAGTCCCCCGCTGCTGTAGTAGGGGTTACTCAAAAGTTGGTTTATGGACAGTATTAGAAGGCTGTGTAACGAGTAGTGTCGGCACCCTGTTTGTGTGCAGACATTCTGCATTGCTTTTCTTCAGGCTGGAAGGTAAGTCCCACTGATGGATTATGCACTGGAGAGAGAGGCTCTTTGGGAGTGGGGTGGCAGGGGAACCAGAAGTGTTCTGAGGAATCCTATGGAGAGTTACTATTAGAAAATATTAACTGCTGAAAAGATCAGTGTGAGGCATTTGTGATTCTTCTTCCTTATGTGTGTTCGGTGGGGGAAGAAAAATATTCCTTGCCCAGTTGTGCTCTGCCTCTGTTCACAGGGAGCTTTGGTGGAAAATGATGTTAAGGTACGCAAAGAGCGAACACGTCGTGCAGAATCCCTCTGTGTATTTAGGGAGAGCCCTGGGGCCATGGAGGACAAGGACTGATTTTTATGCTTGTGGGTTCTGTCTGAAAGGCTGTTTTCTTATATGTCATTCTAGTCGCATTTAGGTTGTGTGGGTTATTTTGGAAACTTGGTCTAAAATTTAGTATGTAATAAAGTGCAGGTACAGTGGGCTGAATATTCTTGAGTAGAACAAAGGTGTGATGACAGCTTTTTTTTTTTTTGTCTTGGGATTTCTAGCATGCTTGAAAGAATAATTTGAAGCTTGTTCCTCTTAGTAAAGGCTTGAAAAGGAGCAGAAAGCCCAATAACTGTATTAATGATAGACTTTTTCTTGAGCATTTCTGATTCCTTTATCATATTTGCATTTTCCTCTTCTTTTTTATGTAGGCGATTGCTGGTTATTTTGATATATTTTTTGAGAAGAACTGTCATAACAAGGTGAGTGTTTTGGGTTATGCATTTTAAAAATGTCTGAGAGATGAGGATGTTTTTGTATTTTATTCTGCCTCAGGGTGTTTGGCAGTGGTTCTGTTCTGTTGTAGAAAACACTTCATGTGCATGTGGTTTGGTAATTGATTGATGTGGTGTGCTATCAAAAATGTTGTTCTTAATCAAGCTTTTGAACTCTTCCTTTGCAGGTCTTGTTTTCAACTGGTCCCCAGTGTACCAAAACACACTGGAAACAGACAGTTTTTCTCCTGGAGAAACCAATTCCTGTAGAAACAGGTATATTTAAAATCAGTTGTGGTGCAACAACGCTTGTGTTAAACTGCTGTTGTTCAATTTAAATACTTGAAGAATGGTGTGTTAAAAAGAACCAGTAAGTCAGTGCTTTGAGCTGCTATTAAAAGAAATTTTTATCTAAACAAAGCACTGAGACATATCTATATATTCTGCAAAATTCGTGTAAAAATGCATATGAACACCTGCATAGGTACATGTAAGTGGGCACATGCTGTATACTTACTTGGCTCCACACTAATTTTGATGAGAGAACCTGTGTATCAAAGCATTTCTGAGGCAAGACCAGAACACTGCTGTTAACATTCTTTTAATTTAAACATTATTAATGTTCTTAAGTATCATATTTCTCAGGTGATTGCACAGGACTATTTGTAGCACTCGTGAACTAACTGTATCTGTTCAGTGAATCATCAATATATGTATGGGTGTTGTACCTGGCACTGTGCATTTACTCTGTAAATTGAAAAAGGTTTCAAAGAACCCAGAGCCATGAACTTAATTCATTGTAGTATGGAAGTTATTTTGATACATTCTATATTTTTTATAACATGGATAAGGACCATAATGTTTCACCTTGAATTTGAGGCAAGTGACAAGGCTTTTGTTGTCATCAGGGATAACCCAAAATTCGTATGATGAATTGTTGAAGTAAGGTTTTGAAGACTAAAGTAATTCTTCTAAGTGGTTTTAATTAGTTCTGTTTCTTAAGTCCTGAAAATATGTTCCTATGTAAGTAGTCAAATATTGCTTGTTTTATAGAGACAGAAATTTGTCCATGACTTTCACAGGATAGTCATGCAAGAGGTTGGTCATACAACGGGTTTATAAATCTTGCCCTCTTATTCCTATAGAAGTGCACTTTCTTTCAGACTGTCTTTATAATCAAAGGAAATAAAGTAGTAAAATGCTGGTTTATTATTTTTTATATTTGTCCACTTAACCATGAGATATATACTCACCACTGTTGAAGTCTTAACCAATGGTGAATTAGTCATCTTTGAGGGCCATTTTTCCTCTACAAACTAGTAGGACCAAGGGAAGAACCTCTGAATGAGGCTCATTTCTGCTGGTCAGTTAAACTCACGGTAATATATGGCCCCAAGCTGAACAGTTGATAAATAGAGCAGTTATATGAATGTGCAGTGCTGAAAGCCATATCTGCCCTCAAACTGCTTTTGCAGTTGCCTCTTTTAGTTATCAGCCATGCCAACTTTTTACCAGGAGTTTCTTTCCTAAAGGCACTATGGTGGCCTGTTACCTGGCAAATCATTTCACTCTTTCGTGCTTTGACTTCATGTTCTTAAATTTCATTTGCTTATTCTTAGGTCTGTCACTTCTTGGGGTGCACACATGCGTTGATGCATTTGTACTTGGCTTGTGTTCTGTTGAATTTCTCTTTCTGGACAAGGCTGGCTAAGGTCTCCTTGCTGCAACTCATTAAACCTCAATGTCACAGTGTGAAGTGCAATGACATTTGTTAGAATATGCACATTATTTAATATTACATAGATCATTTGACATTTACCAAATGTGTGAAATTACTAGGAGGTGTGTCTGGCTCTAAAGTTCTAGTCTAGGTGTGGTGACTTTCTGAAGACAACTGCACTGCAGAAACAGAGTGCTTTGAAGCAGTGAACACAACCTAGTTGACCTTCAAGATCAATTTTGCTGTAACTCCTTCCTTTCTCTTTATTAGCTCATATTTCTAAAAAATTATTCCCGTAACAAATCCTGTTACAGGTGTGCTTCTCTTTTCTTTCTGCCTGTCCTTCTCTTCATAATTGTGTTCCACTTTCCCATCCTTTTACCTGTTCTGTATCTTTTTATATTTTTTATAAAATTACCACTTTAATATAGGATTCTCTGCCTCTTATTTCTAGTTTTAAGAGCAGGTTCAGAGAGAAATTTCTGATGTAATTTCCTTTTCCTTTGTAATCCAAGTTTAATTTCTGTGGGATATTTGTTGTTTATGGATGACATAAGTGGCAGAAGGTGTTTCCTGTACTCATGTAGTAACATTGCTTAATTTAGGTGATTTTTTTTTTTGAAAAAACATTCTCTCTGACTTTAATCCTTGTCCTTCGTTGTTCCAAAAATCCTTTTTACCTCAAGATATGTTACTGTAAGTATAGACTTCCCTATCTTCCACTTTTATACTGGGTTTGGATTTTTTCCTTAGTAAAAATAGTGACTTAAATGCTCATCATGGTAATATGTGGATAACCATATCCTTGGATTTCTTCCGTTTTTCACTTTCCATTTTACAAGCTAAACAAACTGCGCAAACTTCTTTTGCAGGATATGTAAAGCTGCACTTCCAGCTGTTTCTCATCTGTCACTTGTTCATGAATTAGCACTGCTTGTTACCATTTCACCATGCATATTTTCTGCCCAGCATGTTGCACTGAATGCCACTCCAAGTGCACTTAGCTTTTGGGGTTTGTTTTTTTTGTGTGTGTCTTCAAATGGACTTTTCTCAGTGCAAGTTAACTGAGGAAAAAAAAAAAGGAACTATATTAAGGTGAATATATTTGCATCATTTGAAGGCTTCAGGCTTTGTCCATCCCTGTGTTAATAAATATTCATCAATCCTCTGTATAAATTCTTATTTTAAGAAATGTATATATGGCACTGAGAGACACAATGAAGAAGACCCATTTGTGACTGAATGCATTGTTTCAGTCAGGACAAGTTCTTTTGTTAGTCAATATTGGAAAATAAATAGATATAATATGA
>NW_010241428.1:0-646 GCF_000690775.1 Eurypyga helias
GTGCCCCCCCACCCGTGAGCTCCCAGCACCCTGGGGAGGGGGCTGCCTTACGGGGGTGCGGGGGGGGCACACCATAGGCAATGCATCTCAGGGGTCCGGGGTGGTGTGGGGGTCCCGTGTCACCCACCACTCGTGCCCGTGTGCAGTCACACGCCAGCCGTGCCGTGTAAACACGCACACCAGACCAGCGTGGGCATGAACACCGGCACGGGCTCGGTACCGCGTGTTCACCCGTGTTAGCACACACACACGTCCACACACACGCAGGGGCACACACACATGTCCCTACACATGCATGGACACACACATGCGTCCACACACACGCAGGGGCACACACACCGGTCCACACACACGTACAGTCGCAGACATGTGTCCCCTGGCACACACACAAACACATACATGTGTTCCCACACATGCATGGGCACACACACATGACTCCACACCGGCACACACACATGTTCCCTGGCACACGCATGGATATATACATGCATTCACACCCAGACACACACGCATCCTCACACACGCATGTTGACAGCCAGATCTCAGCCCCACACTTGCCTCCAGAGCCCCCCCAAAACCCTCCCTGAACTCAAGTGGCATCTTCATCCCATGTCTCCTCCCCGGCCCCTGCTCCCCCCAGCACCTT
>NW_010241429.1:0-940 GCF_000690775.1 Eurypyga helias
ACTGGAACACACTGGGATTGCACTGAGATGCAGTGGGACACTGGGATGGAACTGGGGTGAACTGGAATGCACTGGAATGGCACTGGCACACAGCAGATTGGCACTGGGCTGCATTGAAATGCATTGGGATGCCCCTGGGCTGTACTGGTGTAAACTGGGATGTATTGGGATGCCCTGGAATGGTACTGGAACGCCCCAGGATGTAACTGAGATGGAGTGGAATGTGCAGGGGTGTCACTGGGATACAGTAGGATTGCACTGGGATGGAACTGGGGCATACTGGAATGCACTGGAATGACATTGGAATGCAATAGGGACTGGGATGTTTCGGAGTGCACTGGGATGCACTAGGATTGCACTGGAATGTGATGCACTTGCATGAAACTGGGATCTATTGTAATAGACTGGGAGGGTACTGGGATGTACTGGAATGGCACTGAGCGACAGTGGGATGCCACGGGGAGACACTGGTATGGAACTGTATGCACTGGGAATACTGGGACGTGCAGGGGTAACGTAATGATGCACTGGGCAGCACTGGGACAGGCTGAGGTGGCACTGGGAGGGCACTGGGGTGCCTGAGCATGCTGGGAGGGCACTGGGACGTGCTGGGAGGGCACTGGGACATGCTGGGAGGGCACAGGACCCCTGGGCCGTGGGGATGCTGATGGTGTGGCAGAGCTGGGAGGGCCTTGGGCACCCAAGTGTCCCCGTGGCTGTCCCCGTGGCTCCCCCGTGTGTCCGTTCTCCATGTCCCGTGTCCACCCCAATCTCGTCCACTCAGCCCCACGGTGTGTGTCGTCCCTGTGTCCCCCCCTGCCACCATCTTGTGCTGCCCCATCCCTCCCCTCCACCCCAGGGGGGCCCGGCGTGGGGCCAGGGTGGTGACACTGGCCATCCCCACCCCCCCAGCCCGCAAGCAGGAGATCATCAAGATCAC
>NW_010241430.1:0-4888 GCF_000690775.1 Eurypyga helias
TTGCCTGAAGATATTGATCTAGTAGATAACGCTTGGACTTGTAAGAAAGATAACACTGAATGGTGTTTCACCCTGCTCCATGACACGAGGCTTAGCTTCTCTATCTTTTTTCTGTACCTATGCATTTGTAAGATGTTGCCTATATAATAGAATAGTGAAGAATTTAAAAGATGTTCTCAGGATTGAGTGACTGAAGCCTAGGAGAAAACCGAAGTTTCTTCCTAAAAATATATGAGACAATTAATTTTATGGTCACTTGAAAAAATCTTACAGGTTTAGGCAAAAATTATGACATTTTCATATGTGTTTTTAATTCTAGCATTTGAAAAAGTAGAAGGTGCAGTGTAGTTTGAGAAGTCAACTCTTGGAAGTTCCGTGGTTATAAGCAAATGAGTTGTATCAGGAAAAAGAATATCATCCAGCTAAGAATTAGGTGTTCCTTCAACACTCTCTTGGGCAGTCATTCTGAATAGTTGAATTCTAATATTTTGCTTTCATTTGTGATTGTCAGAGAAATCAGAAAATAGTATTCTAGCTTTTGTGCCTTTTGGAGAGTACTGTGACGTTGCAGACTTCAGTGCTAGAGTTGCAACATGCATAATAAGCTTCTGGAATAATCTATTTATCCACAAACAGGACTGGACATAGTAAACTACCTTTTAGTGTTGTATGAAAGTAAACTTAATTACTAGAACCTTTTAGTCATGGGAGGTTGCAGTCCCAGTTGTGTTGAATCTCATGATTTAGTAGTTTGTCATGTAGTGCAGTTGCAAACTCAGCTTTAGAGCAGTAGATTATTTTAGGCTAATTCAATTAAATGGCCCCTTCAGTTCCTGTTTTCACAAATGGCCTCAAAAATGTGCTAGTATACACGTACATTGCAGTTCCTTTTGAAAAATCAATGCAATCTTTACTTGCTTGTACATAATTATAATATTCAGTGCTAACAATGAAGAGAGAAAATGTGTTTGGTCTTTTGTCTGTGCTCAGAGATTTTCTATCTACATAAGAAAATTGATCCGAAAAGCTCAATATCCTGCTTTCTCTGGCCAGTGTTTCAATGGAAGACAAAAACTTTCATTATTTCTGTTGAAAATTAAGTCATGAAGTTGTTCAACCCTTAAAGTAAGGCAGGAGGGAGGATTGTCACCTTTTGAGTTAACTGTCTGCTTCCCCAGGACCTTTCATATGTTTGTGCCTGCTTGAAGACTTATGGACAAAGAATCTTCAATGTTAAAGGGTTTTTACTTACTTTTAAATTATGAGTTGAGAAGTAAGACAGTCGAAAGATGTTCTCTGATAGATGTCCTGTATTTCTCTTAAATTTAAAACTCATCTGCACAACTGAAACAATACATACAAAAGACAGTTTGAGTACTTTTGCAATGTAATATTTAACAGTAGTAATTTTTTTTGCTATGTAAGAAAAGTAAGAATGCTTTAATAAACTGCTGCTGTAGACCATTTCAGACAATGAACTGGTTAATTCAGTTAGTATGAGTTTAGTTGTTTTTCAGTTATTTAGTTAACAATTTCGGTATACCTTCTATTCCTGGCAGGTAAAACACATGAACAAAGGAGGCTCATCTCCACCTTTAGCTATCAGAAATCACCACTGATTTTAACCTACTTACCCATGTTAATTAATTTTGTCTTTAAGGCTCCTCCAGTTTCTGTGCTTGGAGATCTTTCTTGGGTTTTCTTCAGCACTTTCTTAAAACCACTAAATAACTTAAAAGGGAGAAAGAATACATGTTATTGCTTGTGACACCTTCTTTCTTTTTAATTCTCAGGGTCATCAACAAGGTGGGTTGTTTGTTGGGGTGTTTTTGAGATCTTTTTACTGAGTTTTGCATAACTTTCTTGCACTCTTCCTGGCCTTCGTCATTCTTTCTTTATGTCCTGATTAAATTGTGACACTATTTTGCAGAAACAGTATGGCCTGCAAACCATAAGGACCGACATATGAATCACAGAATGGTTTGGGTTGGAAGGGACTTTAAACACCATCTAGTTCCAACCCCTCCGCCACAGACGGGGACACGTTCCACTAGACCAGGTTGCTCAAAGCCTCATCCAGCCTGGCCTTGAACACTTCCAGGGATGGGGCATCCACAGCTTCTCGGGGCAGCCTGTTCGAGTGCCTCCCCACCCTCTCCGGGAAGAATTCCTTCCTGATATCTAATCTAAACCTCCCCACTTCCAATTTAAACCTGTTACCCCTTGTCCTGTCACTACAGACCATTGTAAAAAGTCCCCCCCAGCTGTCTTGTAGCCCCTTCAGGTACTGGAAGGTGCTATAAGGTCTCCCTGGAGCCTCCTCTTCTCCAGGCTGAACAAGCCCAACTCTCTCAGCCTGTCCCCATAGCAGAGGTGCTCCAGCCCTCTGAGCATCTTCGTGGCCTCCTCTGGACTCACTCCAACTGGTCGATGTCCTTCTTATGTTGAGGGCCCCAGGGGTGGACACAGTACTTCAGGTGGGGTATCACGAGAGCTGGAGTAGAGGGGAAGCATCACCTCGCTCAGCCTGCTGGCCATGCTCTCTGGATACAGCCCAGGATACGGTTGGCTTTCTGGGCTGCCAGTGCACACTGCCTGCTCATGTCCAGCTTTTTGTCCACCATTTGCCAAACATATCCTGGGCTGCCAATCCTGCATTTGAGTATTACTGTGTAGAAGTTAGTGTTTATAAGTTGATACTCTTAAGAAAACTCTGAAGGTGAGGATCAAGAAAGAAGGTAAATTAAGTATATTTTTGCAATAGTACTCTAAAGGGACAATAAAAGTATCTGTGGGGGAGTATGAGTGGATAGAAAAGGAAGAAAAAAGCCAGATTCCAGATGAAAAGCTCCCTAAGTAAGGAAGGGGAGCCAAGCAACATCAAGAAGTTACCTTTCTTTCCCTTTTCCTGGTCCCTTGCCCTGTTACACCATGTCACTCTATACACAGAAGATCACACTTCCAAATAGTGACCTCTGCATATGCACACTTTTGAAAAGTACTATACTTTTCTATAATCTTATTGTTACCATATTTCTATGTAGTGCTTGATTTGTAAGCTGCTTTTATGTCTTAATTCCCTGTAAAAAATATTATATGCTGTACAGAGAGAAGACACATTCAAATTCTGTGGAGAAGGAGGTATTGACTGAAACTTTGGTGATGGCCAGAAGCAATTTGCCATTGTACCACCACTTTGTGGATTCTGTCTATTTTTTACCTGCTTTCTGGTATACTGTGAGTTCAGTTTGTCTTTTTGATGCAGCGTGTTGCTAAAGGGACACTCAGCTCTCGTAATACTCTTTGAAATGTGGAGAGAACTGAAGGAATAACACTATTGAACTCGTCTGAACTATTCCTTGTCTGATGATTATTGAAGTGCTAACAAGAATGGAGAGGAGAGCTTTCCACATGCTAATTCCTCAGGGCACACACAGAGCTCAATTCACCACATATTTCCCCCATATCTGAAACTCCTTTGCGTGTAACCCTTCCTCTGCCTCAACGACTCTGCTTGCAAAGCTGTCTTTATCACAGTTCACCACCCCCAAGCCCTCATCTGACTGCAGCTTTTCTTTATATCTGTTCTAACTCATCCTGTCTGCAGCTAGGTAGCAAGAGAGATTTTAAAGATGTAAGTGAACAACGTTTCTTGTCATGGTTCATCTACAATAGTATGTAACTACAGGATTTTAGCACTTGTGTATTTAGTTTGGTGAAGCTTGGAATATGGCAAGAGAAACTCATGATTTAGGTAAACAGGAAAATAAGTCCAAATTATTAAAAGGTGTTTGTAAAGTTTAATCATTTTAGTATGTTTTGTCTAGAAAACCTCAAAGAATTTATAATTTCTGTGTGATGTGGGAAACTTGTGTATTGTATGGATACCGTTTAATGTCACAAAATCATTTTTCTGTTATTTAGACTGCAGTAAATTCATCATGACATGGTAGGTTCCCTGGCACATGCATAAATACATGCACATGCTTCATGCATACACATACATGCAGAGGTGGGAGACAGAGCTGCATCATGAGATCTTTACTTCTGGAAAGCCTCTGAGCAGAGCTTCTGTCTCAGCTCCTCAGTGAGAGAAGCCAAGGGAAGAGGCAGTGCTGGTACCAGCCCCACATGCACTGGAGCGTGGCAGAAGGTCAGGTCAAAATGAAGTTCCATTACCGTGGTTGAAGCCCAGAGGTCCCTGTAGAAGTTGTAGAACATACACACACTGTCTGTCAGGAGCAAACATAACAAGCAAATGTCTGAATGGGTTTGAGCTCTGCAGTGTTCTGCCCTTAAGTGTACCTCTTGTCTAACAGATGCAGACAGGCAAGATTCTATCAACCTCTTCCTGGGAGTATTCAAGCCTACAGAAGGAAAACCTCATCTCTGGGAACTTCCCACTGATTTTTATTTGCATCACAAGAACACCCTCAGTCTGTCACAGACCAGGCGAAGGTATTTTGCTGTTCTGTTTTTTTGTTTGGTATTGCTCTAATAAAATGCATGCTGTTAACCAGATAATTTAGTCAACCTGTCAAAAACATGCCTACTGTTTTTTAAATTTTTTACAAACACTCAAGCCCCAACAAACCCGCAAAAACCCACCTCCCACGCTTTCAAGAAATTACCAAAAATGTTGGATGTTGGTGCTTTGAAGGATTTGCTTTAGTAAGTTATTTTCCCCTTGAACTGAAAAAAGGGTTCTAACTTGTAGTGTGAAATGGTTCACTGTTTTACTGAAGTGCAGTTACCACTGTCTCATTAAGCAGTAGACAGGTGTAATTTTGATGGTCAGATTTATTAAGTCAGTGTTGTATTTGAGATTAGGTGACAAGGATAACATTGGGTTTTGGGTTTTTTTGTGTAATGAATCATAGAATCATAG
>NW_010241431.1:0-19789 GCF_000690775.1 Eurypyga helias
CTGGCTCGTTTCGAAAGGCCTCTCGGCTCTGCGTAGCCTTCCTTGGGATTTCTCCGTCCTTTCGTTGCCGTGCCATACCTTAAAACGATGTTCCGTGTCGTCTTTTTACTTAGGAAGTGCCTCTTCGGTTTAGCTGTCGCCGTTGTTTACAGGCTGCTAGGAAAAAACATAGTATGAAACCCTTAGATCGTGTTCAACTTAGCTATGGGCGGACAGCTGTAATCACTATTAAAGCGTTTCTTATCACTGGTAGTTTAAGCATTTAGAAATATTTCATAAATTGATATTATGGCTCTCACATCCTGGCCGATCCGCATACGCGACCAACTGTTACCCACTTCGCGTGCTTTATTCTGCTATTTTTAATTTAACGGGGTCTGCCTGTGACCTGCAGCGTGGGTGTCCTGCAAGCCTCAGACCTTCCTGCTGGGTTCAGAAGGGCTGTGCAGCCTGCCCCTCTCCGAACACCCCTTATGCTTCTCTAAGAAGATCTTCCATGTGCACAGAGTTGCTACATAACACGTTGAAAAGAGTTTTGAAAGGAAAAGAGGATAAAGCTGCTTCTAAATTAAAAGCGGCACTGTGTGACCGAGCGCGGTCTGTAACACGCTTCTGTGGATAACAGAAGGCCGTATTTATGGGCTGTCTCCTGACATGTCCCTCCAACATCCTCATCTTTAGATGTGGTGCTTATCACTGGCAAAGAAAATGTTTCACACCATGAGGCTTCGCTACCCTGTGGTGCACAAACTGAGTCTCATAAATGAGGAGATTCAGGTGGGATCTGCCTGTTACAAATCCAAACAGCAAGCATTAATATTAAAAATACGTACCTTACAGGGGACCAAAATAGTACCATTTCAGTGCCTGTTTGTGTGTTTAATGAAGCCCTTGAATTTACTGCCTTTGCTGAAATCTTGCAGCAGGGATTTTGCTTCAGCAGCAGCAGAAGTCAAAACAGATTTAAGTCAAGTAGATGGCATCTTGATCAAGTCTGTATTGCTATGAAAAACAAAGTCAGGCAGCTGTCTTAGCATTTTCACTGCTCTTCAGAGAACCCTCAAAGCTGCCTGCTTTGGGGGTACTCGGAAAGAACACTGGGGGATGTTCCTGGTCAGGCTGTGGCCTGGGACATGATATGACAGGCTGATACTCCTTCTTTGTGGATATGCATCTTTTGTCATTTAGAAAGGGTCTACCTGTACTCATCCTATTGGTTCCCTCTTGATTTTCTTCACTTTCTTCACCAGATTTTTTTCTTTCACTTCTGAGAGGCTGGAGGAGGGGGAGGATACGCTCAAAACTGGCTGTGGTGCTTCCTCTTAAGCTGAGCGCAGAAGTTAGTGTGCCTGTTTCTGTGTATTCAGAGCTGTGCTGCCAGAGCCTTTCAGACACGCAGCCTGAGCAGTTGCAACCAAGGCGCTGGGCTGGGCAGCCTGCAGCAGCGGCTCTGCCTGCATCAGGCCAAGCTGAACTTTCCATCTCCGTCAGGTTTGAAGAGCGCTTGTCCCCATGCTGGCTCACCTCTGACTAAGAGACACAGTAGCAGACGTCCCGCATGTTACAGGTAGACCCAGGCATAACAGAGGTGAAGCTGGGACGAAGGAGGATGTGCCTGGGAAGATTGACATTCCTATAACAACTCCTGCCTGTGCTCAGACTCGCTGAGGCTGCAGGAGCAGGATCTTTCTGCAACCTGCTGTTGAGGATTGAGGCAGTTGCAACAGTGAACAACAGTTGCAACTTGTAGCAGTTCAGAAAACTGCTTCCTTTTGCTGAAACACCAGAGGCCATAGCAGTCCCTGTGCCTGCAGTCTCCTGCTGTGAGAATTACAGTACGTAGACACCGCGTACCTGCAGTGGTCAGGACCTGGGCCACTTTTTGTGCACTGAGTGTGAAGCCTGGTTCAGGTCTTAGCTGCAACAGTGAACAACAGTTGCAACTTGTAGCAGTTCAGAAAACTGCTTCCTTTTGCTGAAACACCAGAGGCCATAGCAGTCCCTGTGCCTGCAGTCTCCTGCTGTGAGAATTACAGTACGTAGACACCGCGTACCTGCAGTGGTCAGGACCTGGGCCACTTTTTGTGCACTGAGTGTGAAGCCTGGTTCAGGTCTTAGCTGCGATGCTCAGGGGAGGTTGGCTCCGAAACCAAGAGCTCGCTCTGCCTGTCACTGGGATTTCTGTAGCATGTACTTCCTCTGGATCCATGACTTTCTTGACCAGTGAGGAGAGCTTCATGCAGGAGATGACTAGAGAACCCCCACGCTGAGAGTTTAAACACACATTTCCCTGAGTAACCTGTTTCCTCCTCGCCTCCATTCTTGGCTTCTCTTACCAACCGCATCTAACAGCACATGGAGCGTTCAGACAGATGAGAAATTAATCGCACTGTTTCCATACAGTCTTTGAAGACAGGCAGACTTTCATTATAGCTTCTTTTTTTCTGTAGCTGAAAGGTGCTATGGTATTGCTATGTTTAATCCTTCAAAGAGATTATTGCTACTTTTGGCTGCACTCACTCCTTAGGCAGGAGAGCTTAATTTAAGAGTTTAGCATTAGTGTAGGTTACTTGAATTTTCTTCCAGTGATGGTAATTGCTAGCTCATCAGTCAGGCCACGAGAAACCCTTAAATCATTTAACCACAGGAAGTGTATTCTACCATCGTTCGTTTCTGTATGAATTTATTTCAGGTCTTCCTTTCTTCAGTAACCCCCCGCTAGCCATTTTTGAATGACTAAACATTAAGCTGAAAACAACCTAAAATAATTAATAAAACCTAGATTACATGACTAGGATCATAATCTTTGTCTGTGCAGTTGTAAACATTCTGATGTTCTAAGTGCTTAGTTGTCATATACAAATATTGCAAAACTTATTCTAAATCTTCAAACTTTTATCCATTCCTTTTTTTTTCACCATCCCTGCAGAGCATGTGGATTACAGTGAGTGTTCACATTGCTTTAAGGACTGAAATGTGTTCAGTTCTTAGAGTTAGTGCTGTGTTGTTCCTCATCCAATTTATTGGTTGTACCTTTTCCACTTTGTAAAGTGCTGGTGTTTTACGTTACGTGAGGGTGCAGTTACATGTGATAAAAGCCTTTGCATCCAAGCTAGAATTCAGAAGGAGCAGAAGACAAGTGCTTCAGCAAGCGAGTAGCCAGAGGCTTTCAGGTGTGTGTTGTGCTGACAGAGCTGGAGCCTGGCTCTGCATGTGTGGTGGGGGCATGAAAACCTTTGATGTGCCCCTTGGGTGCTGTTTGAGGAATCCTGCTTGCTGTAGCTCTTCATTCCTTCCTGTATTTTGATTTGCTATTCCCTCCTCCTCATGATTCTCCTTTCCCTTCAGCAAAGCTCTCCAAGGGTGAAAGTGTCCATTGACTTCGTGTTGAGCAGCAGTCGTTGCCTGCACCCCCCCCTTTCCCATCCTCTGAGTAACTGGCAGATGCAGAGGGCTCTCCATACCTGCTGCCTCCAGGTCTTTGAACAGCTTATTCTTCATACTTGCACTGAGTAACTTGGCTTCTTGAGAACTGTTTGTTTGCTGCTTGCAAACTTGCCCAGGGAAAGGCTGTTACTGCAACTCCTGCAGAGTGTGCTTTCCATCTTTCCATCGAGGGCTGGGCAGCAAGTACACACAGTTGCTCCTGGCAGCGCTCTGTTGAGAGGGTAGAATATCTTAAAAGATTTCTCTATGTAACCTTCTGTGAAGGTGGAAATTGGAAAATTAGTTTGGAAGAAGCTAAGTTTCTGTAGTGTCTCCATCTCACTTCGAGGCTTGCCTTGCCAGCTGAGGCCCTCCTTGCCCGTGCCCCTAGGCCGGCAGGTTGTTTGTGCCTAACTCCTTCCTCTTCCCCCTGTCTAAAGCCAGCGAAGTCGCTCTGTGCATGGCTGAGTTGGATGTGGGATGCCATGGATGTGCCTGCGCAGACCGGATTGCCTTTCTGTGCCTCAGCACGAATGCGCCTGTTGAGCGGTGGTGGCGGCAGCAGCGATGGTCGGAGTGGCTCCTGCGCTGGACACCCTGCTTGTTGATGACTGTCAGAGACTGATGCAAGCTCTCCCCTGCCGGGTTGTTGATTATAGTTATGCGTGTTTACAGGGGCAATGTATCTTTTTGTCTTTGAAAGACACTGGGAAGGTTTTCTGTAAACAAAAGACAAATGGGAAGTTACCTAAATGTGAGACCTGCGTAGCTACTTCTAAGCAATGTAGTGGTTAAGATTTTTATGCCTGCACCACCAAATTCTATGGGAAGCTTGCTGTAAATCCAAGACAGACACTGGCTTTTTTTTAGCCTTTACCAGTGCACCTGGGGCATCAAAATCTATAGTGACTTCGTTGTCCCTGGCTCAGGCCTTGTATGTACAAACCAACAGAATGATACTAGGCTACCCTTGCAAGCATGCGTATGCACGCATAAGGGTAATGAAGCCCGGATATATGGTTAGTGTGTGCACTTAGGCTGCTATTAACTGTAAAACCCCATCCTGTCTCCTGGTATTTTGCCTGTTGTCCTTGATTGCTGGGAGTAATGCAGTGTGACTAGAACTAAAAGGGCCATTTCTCTCCCTCCCTTTCCCAAATGTTTTCCTGTGTTTGACAGCTCTCTGCTGACCATCAGGATCCTTTTTATTATGGTCACAGAGAAACAGCGTTAAACAGATGTTTAAATAATTTTAAACAGATGTCAGAGATCATAAAAATCGACTGGGCAAAGGCTGGACTTGTGTCTGAATACACTTAAAGCCAAAATGAACACAGCAGCAACAAATAATCTCCTAACAAAACCAATTAAAATGCCAAATGATGGTGTGTCTAACTTATTTCAGAACCATTCAATTGACAAGTCTGACTTCTGTGTACCCTTTCTCTCTGACAAGTAAAAGCATCTGAGAAGATGCCCCTGAATCTGCTGTATAAAACAGGAGTAATGAACCTGTGCCCACAGCCAGCCCACAGGTTAATTTTGTGGGGCACGAGGTCCCATGATTCCGCCCCTCCTTGGATTATTACTAGATAATACCAAGGTGTACATTAATTTGCAGGCTACCGAGTGTTTTTGAAAGGGCTCACAGCAAGGAAGAGATAATCTGGTTTAGTACAAAATACTCAGGTTGCCACAAGACAAAGGTAAATATGGGGAAGGAAGAAGGAGGAATTTGGCCACAAGAGTGTTTCTCTTGTTTCTTGCAAAATGAAAATGGGGTTGGACCAAAATAACTCCACTGCAGCAGCCGTTGCCTTTCCAGAGCTGGGATGTTCCTAGGCATGCCATATATACTGCGAGATGGGGCTTCCTGTGTTTTCAAATAAAATAAAAGCTCTGGGAAACATGGGATGTAGCACCGTTCCTACCCCTTTTCAGACCTGTAGAAATGAGGGTTGGTGCTGCCTGGTATGGATGGCACCAGAGCTCTGGCACATAGACTCATTTAGGCTGGAAAAGACCTTTAAGATCGAGTCCAACCGTGAACCTAACACTGCCAAGTCCACCCCTAAACCATGTCCCTACATGTCTTTTAAATGCCTCCAGGGATGGTCCTGTTCAGAGAAGGGTGTGGGGAAAGCTTGGATTTGCCAACGAGAGCAAGATACAGGCTTGGGAAAGAAGCTGCTTGCTTTTTTTTGGTCATCATGTCTGCAATAAGTATTGCTTTCTGATAGTTTTGTAGCTTGTTTCAAGGTAAACAAGCAGCATTTTAATCGGGAGAATTTCTGGAGTGTATAGCCTGCTGAAGTCTATCATCAGTACCTCTTCAGCAGAGAAATCCTTCACAGGTTTGCTGTTTGATATCCTCTAAGGGTTTTGCAGTGGTTGCGCCCAGATGCCTGGGCTGTTCTGAGGGCGTGTGTGCATGTCACATTAGGATGTTAGTTTTCTTGAACTGCGAATGGCATCTAGCAAAACATACCCTCCCATGTGTAGTTGAGGTGTGGTGTTTTATCCCTGCATGACAAGTGCCTCATGACCTCTTCTGCTCATCTCTTAAATGAAGATGTGGTTGTCATGACTACGTTTAGTGGAGAGATAAATGTTCCTCCCAGGTTGAGTGCTTGCATAATGGTAGGGTTCAGGCAAGGGGGTATTTTTATCGGGATCCTTGATCGAGGGTGGGCAACTGATCTCTATGACCAAAGAATAAGTGCCCAAGCTGAAACTAGCTGGTTGCTGGATGCGGCGGTTGCTCACTCTGCATCTCTCCTGGGCATGGTTTCCAGCCAGTGCTGCTCCATTGTCAGCTCCTCGGCACTGCTGTCAGTCACACACCGGTCTTGGGGGCAAATCCCTGGAACCCGTCAAAGAAAACTTGTAAGGGTTGTTTCTAGAACTCTGGGTGTAGCTGATCCTGCGTGTTCATTGCCGGAGAGACTCCGGATGTAGTGCTGATGGGAAGGGTTTCCCCGTACTGTCCTGGAGCTCTGTGGTGTGTTCATCCACAGGATCCTGGCCAAGTGCTTCCCTTCTTCCTAAAGCTGTCCCTCCAATCAGCAGATCTCTGACTGTTCACTTGGAAAATGAGCAGCTTACTCTTTAGGAGCTGTCAGTTGTGGCTTGGGCAATATTTGTATAAAATAATTAATGCTTCAGCATTATTATGTTTTTAGGCTATTTAAAAGATCTCTGTCTAGAGTTTTTTTTCTTTCAGTGGTAATCATACAGGTTCTGATGTCATCAGATGCCTACAGGAGCCAGATATTGTGGACCTCAGCCTATTAGGCAAACATTTCAGTGTATATTCTGATAATGTTGACCATTTCTTCTGTTTTTTATTCCTGCTTGTCTGCTTGAATGCCCTACTTCATATTGCTGCCTGCGTACGCTGCAGAACATACAGGTGAGCTAAACTCATTGGCAGAATACCTCTGTATTTTAACCATTTAGTTTGAACACTTATTAGCTGAAAAACGTTGCATTTTCAGCTGTTTCAGTTTTTAAATTATCATTTTTTTTTTTCTAGAAGCGCCTGTATGGCATTTGTCACCCTTTGTTAGCTGGAAGGCTTGGGCTGGCAAGTTCCCACAGCTGCTGTCTGTAGCTTCAGCTTTGTTGTAACTGCTGTGCCAGAAACATGTAGCAGCATGCTGCTGGAGCCCTTCGGCAGGTGATGGGTGGGAATCAAAGCATTACAAATTTGCTTTTAAAGGGGGGAAATTATTTTGCAGTTTTATCCAAGGGTGTGAGGTCATCACTGAAGTTTGCAAGGAGTTGGCCAACAAATTACGGCATTTAGCCGTGGCTAGGTAATTGTGACGTTCTGAACCGGTGCGTGCTTTCTGATGCAGACATCTGCATGTGTTTTGCTTTTGGGGGAAGGAAAAGCCTTTCCTGGCTGCAGATGTACAAGCAAAGATGGAGGCTGCTCCATACGTTTCTGCTGTGTGGCGCTGAACCTCCTAGTCGAACGTAGGTTGGTTGGTGTTTGCACCTTGTGCTAGGAGCTGGGTTTATGTACGGACATGCTTTTTGTGGTAGAATTACAAATAATGCTCACTTGCTTTATTTTAAAGAGAGTATGTGGGGGGAATGCCCTCGCAAAGGCTCCGCTTCCTCGCAGCTGCACGATATTTCGTCTTCATGAGGAAGTAAGCAAAACCATGGTGGTTGGCTTTGGCGCGTGGTCTTGCCTGACAGCATCTGTTCCCCGAGCTAAGGCTTGAGCTGTCTTGCATAAAGGAGTTGCTATCTCACAAAAAACTCTGGACTGTTGAATTATGTATGTATAGGATTGCTCTAAGGGACACATGTTGATATCCATAATGACACAGAAAGTCTGCAAATAATCACTAGTGATGAATAATTTGCTGTTTAAGCATTAGCGTTTCTATTCTGGCATATTTTGTGATCTCATCCTATGACCTGTTTTTTCTCTGTCTTGCAGCCTGTGTGATTTTACAGACTTGTTGCTTGATCACGTCTTTTGTCCATGCAAAAGCTTTTAGCAAAATAGTTGTTTGGTACCTACTGAGTTGCATACCTCTGACTGATATCTCTGTAAATGAAGTATTACCAGCAGTGGAGAGCATGTAGGTTGAAGCAATTTAATAGTAAAAATATAAAAATCAAATGTTGTTATCTGCAGGGTATAAACTGAAGTCAGCTGCACTGTGAGATGCCCAAGCTTTCACACTCTAAGTATGATCAAGTCATTTCTGGGAAAGGAAACTCATGTGAACATTTATAAGCTTTTATGTGCATTTCATCATTAATAATGTAAGCAGTACCATGCAGATGGAGAACCTAACCCACTGTCTCGTAGAGGCATTTTAACATGATAGGCTCCTTGCCTTTCTGAGGTGAAAGGGTGGCAGATTGCCTTCTGAGATGTCATCCTTTGACGAGTGTTGCTTTTGGCTGTGTTGAATCCAGACCAGCTTTGCAGGAATATGGGGAAGCTGCTTGTATTTATAGTAACACTGCTAGCAGCACCTGCCTATCTGTGTTGCTATGTATAAAGTTTATTTTTTCCATACTTATAATAGACAAAGGTGGACAACGTCCTTTTCACTAGTGTTTTCATTCTAGGTGTTTTGGTTTTTAAATAAATGTTATTTCTTTTGTCTTCCATGCAATAAGGCAGCACGGCAAAGCTGTGCCTGTGCTGTTGGGCCTCGCAGGCAGCAGGAGGCTGGGTCCACAGGCCACCAAGCTGGGCTGGTATCTGCCCTCTTGCCATGTGAGCTGGTGCCAGCAGGGAGCCTGGGATTTTGAAGCTAGAAGCCTGCAGTATTATCTGGTAAAACACTGATTTGCTCAGTGTTGTCTTTAGTTGTTTAACATGCCAAGGGTAAAAAATGAGAGAACAAAGGCCTGAAATACCCCGTATTGTCTTTGTGTTTCCAGCTGCTTTAATGTGCTTGCCAATGCGACATGCAGCATTTATCTCCAATTTAAAATCAAGACAGGGGCTTATTTTGTCATTGACTCCAGGAGCATTTCCAGAGTGCTCTACCAACAAAGTGTATGTGGTGTGCTGGATCCTGCACCCATGGCCTCTGTTTGAGAGGAGCGTTCTTAGGTGGGTGATCCTGCTGCATCCTGCTTGGCGTGAACCAAGCCTAATGTGAGCACTTTTATTTCTTTCAGTGTGAGCCCTGATCCTTTAGGTGTATGTGTAATCCTGCTCTTCTGTTAGGAGATGCGGCCCTGCTTCTGGTGGGGTGTTCTGCAGATGGAACCTGTGGTTTGGATAGCCTTGGCTGGAGACAAATCTGAGTCTTTTTAGAGAAGCTGCCAAGGTGGCTTTAGAGAGGGAGGAAGAAGGGGAAGAGCTGCCCTGTGGAGCCTAGGAGGAGGCAGGCAACGAGTAGCTGGAGGTGTAGCGCTGCTGCCTGATGGCACTGTCAGAGAAGGTGGTCATTACCCCGGTTTGCAGTGGGAGAACTGTGGTGCGGAAGAACTGCGGCTGAGGTAAGGCAGAGAAGGGAGCGGGTGACAGAGCAAGAGCCGAATCCTGGTTTACCTCTTTCAGTGGCTGATTCATCGTGGTGTCCTTCCTCCCTGCAGGTTGTTTTAACACTGTTTACTGTGTGGGCTGATGCCAGTCTTATGATGTTGCAAGATGAGAAATGAACGGTGACATACAGCTTCACAGCACAGTGTTAAATTCAATGAACATATAGTTTATTTAGGTATTTGTTCTATAGAGTGTAAAATTGACATTGGTGCTGCTTAAGAGAAAGTTCTCTGTTAGGAAATGTTTTCTAGGTCACCCGGTAGGTAAAGGTTTATTCTGGCTGATTGCAGTGGGTGGCTGTCTTTGGTCACTAATCCTGTGTCATAGGCTTAGCGTTCTACTCTGGCACTGCAAATGGTAAAAGTGAGATCAGCCTGTTACGTATCAGTGTCACTGGTTTAGACTAAATGCCCTAATAATGCAGGGCTGTGTGACTCTTGGCCACAGAGCACACACACGAAGCTGGGTGGGTTCAGGGGAATAGAGGTAGTCTCTCAAATACAAAAACTTAGTGAATCAGATGGTGCCCTTCGGGTATGTTCCCACAAGGTCCATTTCACCTCGGCCTGAAACTGAGCAGTCTTCTCACTGTTTTGTTTATTACATGTAAATGTTTGTAGACATACAGTCTAGCTTCTAACTAGAAAAGGGTGCTCCTTTTAGAAGCATTTTCATAAAGACTGGCACGTTTGTGCATCACCCCTGCTACCCAGAGGAGTGTTATTTTTTCTCTGCAAATGGGAGCAAGTGGAGCTGAACAGATTTGTCCCCCTTCACAGAGGAGGGGAAGGCTCGCACAGCCATGTAGCATTTATCTCTAGGTGGCTCAGTCAGTGAGTGTACTATCTGGACTTGAGCCTCTCAGGATGCGTCCACTGCTGGGGAGGTCGCACAGTCCAGGAGTGTCCGTGTGCCCTGGCTTTGCAGGAGCACTTACTTGGGGTAGCAGGTTACAGCCACCCTTGCCATTAGCCTCTTCTTACAGGTGCATGCACAGCTCTCCCTTTAACCAGGGGTTGCATTTTGGATCTCCTGGTTCCCGTTCCTGGGTAGAGTTTGCTTATCTTTAAGGGTTTGTTGTGAGTGGTTCATGCCCTCCAAGGCGGGTATGTGTTTTACCAGAGAGCTGCCTGCAGGAGACACAAATGACAGCAAACCGCAGAGCAGGCATGTGATCTTCCGCACTTCTCCTTCCGCAGGGCCGGCTGAAGACAACTCCAAACAACTGTCTGAAAACCCTTGTGTGGCTCCTTACAGATGACTGTGCAGACACATGGGCTCCAGCACTTTGAAAGGGGTCTCTATAGACCTGCATGCTTTCAGACAGTTTGCCCGGACAATTTTTCAGTTGCCCCTGTTGTAGGGACAAAATTTAAAAGGAGGTGGACAAGCATGTGTGATTCAGTGCCTTAACCTTTGCTCCTTTATTTTTCTGGCTTCCAAAAGCTCTGGCATGGAGCAAGCTTTCACCTAGTGCCTGTTTACAGCTCTCTGTCTAGTACCCAGCAAAAGGGAAGATTCTCACTCACAGAACTAACAAAATCTGGTTGTGTATCAGCTGGCCCTGTGAGATTATGGGTCTGTTCAGAGTCTAGAAGACTGAATGGCACTGCTGCTTGCTGGGATACTGGAGCATCACAGCACTGCTTTGCAAATAAATGCATTTCAGCTGTGTGGATGCATTCCCAGGAATAATGCTGCATTTTGAGAAAGAGGGATTGTTTCATTCCTAACGCCGCTTCTGTTGCTGCGTTTTGTTTGCTTTCGAGCAGTAGGCTTGGAGAGGAAACAGGCCAGATATTTGCATATTTTTAACAAAGTGTCCAGCTAATATGTTAGTTGAACCTTGAACACAGACAGTAATAATTTTAAGTCACTGATAAGGTAGTTCCCTCTCCAGAGGGACAAAGAGTTTGCTCAGCCAGAGGAGAGCTCAGTTACTTGTGCCTTACGGCATAGGTTCGTGCATGTTTTGTTCCTTGCAGGGTTGTGCTGATCCCTCATGTTCGTAGCATGACAAGTGGAATCGGCACAAAAGCCATCTCTCCGCAGAGCTCTGCTTTAAACGAGTTTAAAACCCACTCAGGCCTGCTTTGTGCTGCCCGTGCCCTTCCTTTTGGAAATTAATGTGGTTAAAGAGAAGGGTTTCATTACTGCCGAGCCCTTGGAGGGCGGTTAAAGCGTATTGTGGTTGGAGGCAGAGGTGAGGCTGTGGGAGCAAGGCTCTGTTCCCGGGTGGACTTGTGGGGCCTGCTGCTCTCCCTGGGTGGCAGAGCCAGGTGTGGGATGCTGTTTCTGGCTGTACTGCCAGGTGGGCCTGTGTGCTGATGTGCCCTGAGATGGGGAGGACTGCCACAGGCTGGTTATAGCCTGTATCATAGATTCACAGAGAGGTAGGGGTTGGAAGGGACCTCTAGAAATCACCTAGTCCAAACCCCCATCCTTAGGATTAGGGATCCAGCCTGTGGGCTTCTTTCTTTTGCAGTGGGGAGCTGCTTTGTTATGCTGCCAGCCTTTTGCTTAAACGAAGGCTAACCCTGGATTTAAAGATCCCGGAAGGGACAAAGGAGTCCAAGTGTCTTAGTGATCTCTGTTGCTACCTGAGGTGAAGTTAGATCTTTTGCTGTGAGCTGGTCTCAGTTATGCTTGGAAACTTACTGAAGCAGCTACTCCAAAATAATTATTCTGAACAGATATTTTGGTCTGGGTGCTTGTAGTCTTGCATAAGAATGTCTTTTGCTGGTCTGTCTTAATGCACTGTCGAATAACTGCTCACTAATTATTTGAGAATAGCTCTTTTGGTAAGTGCCTGAGTGCAGAAAAGCCCCACTACAAAGAACAAACACACCCCCCCATCCTACCCCAATCCTAAAGAGGAGGTTCTTCCCAAGGTATTAAAATAGTTCTGTTCATTCATGGCTGTTTAGAAAAGTGCATACCAGTGGTAAGTTTTATGGTGCGTGTCTTAAAATATTTCATATTAATTAACAAACAAGTACCAATTAATTTTACATTATGATGCTTAAGGAGTAGACTGCAAGGAATGGTATTTAGCTGTGGCTGTTTGGCAATTACGACCTTGTATATAATAACAGACTCAATAAATTCTTGATGTGAGAGAGCACCATTAATCAACACAGAGTTAATTAACTGTGCTGCTTACACAGGAAGTGCTGTGCAGAACTGTCTGGATCTCTATAGTGCTACAGGCTGAAAATGTTTGATTTGGCTGCTACCTGGCTCCTTCCTACAGTTTTCCCTCAAAACTGATGCTGAAGGGGGAGTAAGTTTTCCTCTAGGTGAATGGGCTCCACACTCTGGTCCCACAGGTCCTTTCCTTCTGCAGCACTGATGCTCTGGCAGACCTTAGCTGTGTCACCATGACCCTTAGGCTTCCCATCACCTTCACGGAGAAGGTGGAAGCAAGCCATTGGAGGAGTGCTGGAGCACTGGAAATACAAAGGGCTCTTGTGACAATGATTTTGGACAGGTTAATCCTATAGGACTGCCCAGGAAATTAGGAATCGCTGCGATAATTCAAAGTTACACTCATCAGCCCTCATTTAGACTGTATACAGGTTTTTTTTCTTGTGTTTTTTAATAATAGTTTGACAGGTAGCCCCAAAAGGGGGAATGAACAAGACTCAGCATACCATCAGAGAGAAAAACATTCCATCTCTGTACCACTCACCCCTCCACACTCCGAAGTGATCTTGTCACCTTCCTGAATAAGGGCTGCTTAGAAGTATGAGATTGGCTTGGCCTTTGGGGGTGACACTGACCGTCATTTTATTGGTTTGTTTTATTTGCTCAGCGTACATATTCATGTGAAAGACAGATTTCTAACCTAGGATTGTACATTTTTAGTCATCTGGCTTAACTGCTTTTTGATGTCCTTTGTACCACTTTCATATCTGCGGTCACTGAAGACTGTGTCACAGAAGAAGCCAGAAGTCTGAGCCATGGGAGCGCTTTAAGCTTTGCAACAGCAGTCCCCAGCAACAGCCAGTTTGGAGAGTTTGAGCAGCTCCAGTATGAGAGAAATGAGAGAAAGCAGCTGGGTCTTGTTTTCTTGTGGCTGGTATGTACAGCCTCCTGAGTTAGACGACTTCATATGCCCTGGTTTTATTCTTGAGGTTAATTTAACTTAGAGGTATAGTACAAACATTCTTATTTAAAAAAAAAAAAAAAAATTAAGTAAGTGTAGTTAAGTGTAAACCACCTTCTTCTTCCCCCTTTCTACCATCTAGGCTATTAGTCTTAGTTAGAGTCCCGTTTAGTAAATCACTAGTACATGAGTAGCTTTGTACACTGCCACAAGATGTGGTGACCAAATAGGGCCAGAAATAGATGAGCAGAAAATGTATAGTCTGGATCTTACTCTTCCTTCTGCCTTGCTGTGGCTGAAAATGTACTGCCTATTAATGCCTGCTTTTATTGCTATAACATCTGTAGGGCTGGGAGACTTCAAAGATTTTTAACTGCGCTTTACATTTCTCTGTGATGATCCCTCGCTTTGAATAGCGAAGGAGGTGTTTTACTTGCCTCCTTCGTCTACCGAGACAAATGGTTTCCCCATATTCACCCTCATTTCTAAAGGATAATGGAATGCTCTTAACAGTTTGTAACGATGAACTAATTATGGGGTCTCAGGAGTGAGGAAGGAGGGGAGAGGGGAAGAGGCTTTCACTTTAGATCTCAAGGCAGAGGAAAGTGATGACTCGACTGATCTCTCTTCTGCACATGAGATTTTTCTGTCGCAGCCACGCAACTTCTGTATTTGAGACAAAGGCAGGCAATCATTCTTAAATTACGGAAAAACAATTGTGGTTGTTATTATTTTATCCCCAATCTGGGACACAGCAGTCAACTGGCACCTCTCTCTATTAATCCCAAAGTGTAGCTAGTGGTTATGGCCTGGTGTTCCTGCTTTCCTGCTCTCCCATCCAGCTGCCTCTTCAACAGGCAGGTGTGATTTACCGAGGCTAGTGGCTCATCCTGTACTCCAGCTGCCATCCAGGCAGCGCAGTCAGAGATGCGGCAGCAGTTGGGTACGTTAACACTTGTGCAAATTCAGACGTGTGCCTGCTTTGTCACGAGCCGCAGGGGATTCGGTCCAGTGAATGGGCAATACTGTATTAAGCTAATATTAATGATGACTATTCTGGTTCTAGTACTATGGCCAATGGTCCAACATACGTATGTTTAAACATGTGCACTACGTAGTGCATGTATAGACCCTTAACATGTATTTCTTTGGACTTCTGAGTTACCTCAAGCATGGTTTTCCTCAGAGCCGTGTTTATTGTTCCTTGTTTTGAGGAGCCCTTTCTCTCTAGCCCATCCGCCAGAACCATTTGTCCTTCCTCACACCTTTCATGTTTTCAGAGTCTTTTGGAAGATGGTCTGTGTTTTCCCCTGGCCTCAGCTTCTGTCACAGAGGACTTTTGAAAGTTTGGCTTTTCTCCTTCATTTCCCCCCTGTTTATGTTTTCAGCACAGTCTCTTTTCCTCTGCTCCCTTTGCAGCAGTCCTTCCCCTGGGTATGCTGGTCAAAATCCCTTGAATATCTGCTGAAGTTTCATCATGCCCTTCATTCTTAGCTTCAGAAGAACTAGGATCATTTTCCCCTAACAACATCAAAAAACTGGAGCTGGTGGCAGTACAAGCAAGAGTCATTAGTTCTCAAATAGTTTTAGGTATCATATGTCATTTGTGGCTCATCGTTTCAGAAGAGACTTTTTTCCCCATTCTTTTTGGCCTTACAAACAGCCCATATTTTTTTCTCTTTAAGCAAAATGGAAATGTTTTTATAAATATATTGGATGTAAGTTGCAGGCTGATAAGTGACAGTAAAGATCTGTTAGATGATGTGGAAGGTGTGCAGATAGTGGATGCAGTCAGAAAAGACTGAAAACTTAAAATGCAAAGTAGCTGTAGAAATGTGAAATCTTACAAAGATTATTTTTGAGTCTGTGAAGGATGGGGAAAATACAGGATTGGAGATAGATAGACAAATGTTATGCTGTTTTGAAAATGGGGGAAGTGAGGAGCCAGGGAATTAGTCGATGTAATGCTGACGTGAAGTGTACAAAGCAAATTGTCGGACAGCAGATTTAAGGCATCTAGAGATGTTAAGGTAATAAAAAAAAGAAAACCCCAAAAAAGCAGGGAAACAAATGTTCATCCTGATGAAGTGCCCATATCCTTACCTTTTTCTTGCAAAGATTCAGAGTGATGGGAAGACTGGCATTATTTCAGATTATGGAACTACAATACCGCTTGTTAGAGTTCGTTTGTGTTTTAAAGCTGTGAGTACAGTGGGCTGCATCCTGGTCCCCCAGATTTCCACAAAGTTTGAACTTCCCTGTGTTTTGTGGCATCCAGCCTTTTTTGATAGCATAGAAGGAAGAGAAATGTAACGCTGAGAAGTCATAAAATGTCGCGTTCCCGGAAGTGTCTGGGGTGGCAGAGGTTGGGGTTTCGGAGAAGTAAAGTCTCTGCTGTTGATTTTTCTACTCTGTTCGGGGAAATGGAACTCTCTGCTCTCTTTCTGAAACTTGCGTTCACTACACCAGCAGAAACAACCCTGCAGCGGCCCTGTACTTCTGCTAACTGCTCCAGCCAGAAGAGGAATCATAAGGAACAGTATGTGCTGGGCTTGTTTCTCATCCGAGTGGATGAGATAGGCTGACACCTGGGTGATTTTTGGCTGCTTCTAAATCGTGAAGCTGATAGAAATACCCGTTGTCTCTTCATCACTTCCTTTCCGTGACTCCTCTCTTTGCGGACCTTTGGAAGGGTGCTTTTCACGTTCTCCTAGTAATACAGCTTTCTGAACATGCTCTTGCCATAGCTGCAGCAAACTTGGTCAGTGATACAGGAGGAGAGACGCTTTTGGCATGAACAGAAATTACAGGATTTTGTTGCCAAGGCAAGCAATTCCAGTTTCAGCATGCAAAGGGGAAAAAAATATGCCATTGTCTGGTTTCATGAAAGCTGTAAAATGGAGGGAAAATAAATGTACTCTATCCTTTTAAATATGTAAGGAATTTAACAGCCTCTGAATCTACCCAGCATTATAAGGTAGCAATGGCTTGTAGATACTGACTCTTCTGTTCAGCAGCATTTCTAATCCTTAAATGGTGCATGATGGTTGCTTTCTTGCATGCCAGTGCAAATATTTCTAGCATGTTACAAGACAGATGAATGAGTGGAAGGGAGAGAGATAAAAGTGATGTTTTCTGATAAGAAGTTTTCTTTTTAATAGGTCTAGAAGAGCTGTCTGTTCAGGACATTTTGATTGTATTGGTATAGCAGGATGACTGAACGGAAACTTTAGTGTTAGGAGGGTGACATGGGCCTGTTAGTAGCAGAACTCTTGCTTGAAACAAGGCATTTTTGCTTAATGGCTTGCCAGATGCACAAGTTAACATCTTATGTTTGTTAAATGTTCAGAATTTTGAATACTTTATTCTTCTGGCTGCCACTGGACAAACCAGACTTTCTGCTGCTATATGGATTCTAAAAGTTTGATATATTTGGCTGCATTTTACAGTTATAATAAATTCCAGCTGAAAGGAATGGTGATTTAAGACAGTTAAGAGCTGATATCTATACACAGCAGATCTGAGAGTACATTTAACTGTTTCTCATCTGCAGAACATAAACTGTAATTGCTTGAGAGGCCTTCAAGGCAAAATGGATTAAATCAGATCTTGAACACAAATGGACGAGTTAGATGAGGAGACTAACAGTAGGGAACGTGATTTCCGCATGCCTGAGATACCTGGGACAGGTTGTTTTGTCATTTGCAAAGCTTTTGTGATAAGACAGAGCTTTCTGTGGCTGATGCCAGTTCTTTCTTTGAAGCCCGTGCTCTCAAACCACGTTGTAAACATGCCTTTTGCCGTAGCAGGTTGGCTGGCTTTCACAGCTATATTTAATGCATTCTTGAAAACCTTTGAGCTTGTTGATCTCTTTCCCGTTCCAGTCAGTTCCTAATGAAACCACTGCAAGTACTTGTTCCACACAGAGGGAGCCCTCAGGGGAACAGAGCGGAGAACAGGAATGATGCACTGCTGTGTTTCCATTGGGAAGGAGCAGTACAGACATCATGCTTATAGCATCTCCTTTTGCAAATGTGAAGAATTGCCTTTTAAGTGACTGTCCTGCCCCAGCATGGAGGCTTCAGCATTCCTCTTCCTACCCATGAATGTAGAAGGATGGTCCCATCTGGTTTTGTTGGTGTAGGCCTGAACATAACCAAATACACCTCCTTAATGTGCTGGGAGGTGCTGGCCCCACTGCGAGCTTACACCGCAACCCGTGACCCTGCGCCTGTAGTTCAGGTATTGGATAGCTTAGGTGAACCCAGTGTTCAAAAAAGAATGATGGTGGTTTTTTACTGTACGCCTCCAGAGCGTGTGAAATACCAATCGGAGCTGTTGTCTTTCTGTTGCCAAAGCTCACATCTTTCATAAAAACTTAACGCCTTCTTTCCCACCTCATCCTCGCTCCGCACGGTTATTAAATGCAGTGTGTTGATCCCCTGTGACATTTCTCTCCTTGTTATCAGAATAGTGGAGACCCTTTGGCTGTCTCTGCTTTCCCTTTCCTGAATTTCATCTTGCTTCCTTTTAAGCCACCCAAAGTCTGTCTCTGAAATCGTCTTATAATTATTTTCATCTGTTCACTCTCTCTGAATTTTTCTCCTGTTTTATTCTTGTCTTCTGAAATTATTTTATGCTGTGTGTTGTGCCAGCTGTGATTTTGCTTGACTTAGGCTCTCAGCAACATCACTGCCTTGCAGGGTTTCTGTAGAAAGGAGAGGCCTCTGCAGATTGCCTGTGGGCAAGCTGCTGTGACGATGGGCACTGGCTCAATGTGCCTCTAAAACTAGCTCCCAGATGGGAGGCAAACACGAGGCAAACCCAGGTATTTTTTGTTAACTGAAGAAGGCATTTCGTGACTCTGCACGCATGTGCCAGCAATGGTTTTACACCGAAGTACTTGTGAACATCGAACCTTCCAGATAGTTTCCCCTGTTCCTGGTTGGAACCATTTCATTCAAAAATTCTAACCCTGTGCCTCATATTTTGTATTCTGTCTGGTTTTGAACTATCTAGTGCTAAAATGTGTGTGAGAAACAGTGTCGTGGTATTAGAAGGCACCTACTCTTGTAGCTGCAGTTGGGTTTCTGAAAATGTCGATGTTTTTAGTCAAAAGAATTTCCTCTGGTGTGCAGCTTCATGTAGCTTCATGCTTAGAACAGCAATAAAACCATATCCCGTCTCTAAAAGGTAAGAAGTGTTATTGAATGTTCAGGAATGTGTTCAGTATAAAGATATAAATTAAAAATTAAATCTCTGAATACTGTAATAAAAAAAATAGTACTAAAATAACGATAGGCTTGTAGGGTTTTATGTCATGGCGGGATTTTTTGTGAAAAGTGCATAGAAGACCTGGATTCTCTGAATCTGACTGCCCAAAACCAGGCAGGGCTCCTGCTCCCTGGTCCCTAGGAGCCAGGGCAGTGGCCATCAGTTTTCTTTGCTGGCCTAAGCACTGGCTGCCAAAAGAGCTCCTAAAGCTGAGTGATGCTCCAGCATAACCAAGGAAAGGAAGTAAAAGTTGTTGTACCAAGTAGGATAAGTGTTCTGTAACCTAGCCTTACAAAGTCTTCCTTAAAAAAACAACCCACCCAAAAGAACAGTCTCCTTTTTGAAGGCTCAGTAGAGCGAGGATGTGGCAGCACATCCAGTAACCCACTGATTTTTCTCCTTTGCACTTAGGCTGCTTTAGCAAGATGCCTTACAGCTGTGCAATTTCACCTTTATTGCTCCTGTCTGATTTATTTCTGATGCATGTCTTCCCTCTCCTTTAAATCACAATTACTTTTCTCCTGAAGACTGTGAAAAGGGTGACAGTGTGTTAGTTGGCACAGTATCTCTTGCAACCTTTGGGCGCTTGTACGTAAAGCATAAGCTTGATGGTGAACCTAAGAGCCAGCAAAGGAAACATGCCAAGACACAACTGGCAGAGCAGCCTGGGTCCCTTGCTGCCAGCTCCCATCCCCAGGCTGTGCCCCTCCGCGCAGCGACGCTGCATCCTGTGTTGCTTATGAGCCCTTTGCTCTGAATTACTCCACTAACTAATTTGTGCCGTTAACATGTGCCATTCTGGCACTGGCCTGGGATGTCTGAGACCAGCTGGCTTGGCACGCTATCAGAGGGTGCAGAGGCTCCTTTATTTGGAGGAACAAAGTATGGGGAATACTGATCTTCTGAAAGGCATTCATTACTGCTTGCCTTTCATTCCTGCTTCCACTTTC
>NW_010241431.1:19820-63230 GCF_000690775.1 Eurypyga helias
AGGTGAAGTTGGTATGGCAGGACAGAGGAATTGTTTGGAGGGTTGTCAGTGGCTTGTAGGGCCATCTGTTTCGCAGGCCTGGTGTAAACTCCCTGCATATGCGTTGTTACTCGACAATATGCTTATGCAGTATGTGCAGGTTGAGGCTAGCAGAAGAAATGCACGTATCTTCTGCTGGCAGAGGCAGCAGCCCCGTCGCACCAACATGAAACACAGTTGTTTGCTTGTGGGATAAATAGAAATCTCTCCTCTCTGATTGTTAACCAATTTCTTTGGACATCACTTATTTTCTACAGTTAACCTCTCATAAAATACCCTAATGAAACCTTCCTGGTGTTTAGCCCCGCTCCCCAGCACAACTTTCTGGATTTACGTTAGTGGTCTATATTTTAGATGTGCAGCCATAAAAACTTGGCTCCACTGAAATTTATGGGCATGTTGCCATTGCCTGGAGCGGGACTAGTGTCTCCCCTTGGATGCTGACTCCTGTGCTGCAAGAGCTCGAGAAGCGCTCGTTTGCATTTCTTCTGTGTCCGCTGGCATGGGCTCCTTGGGCTGGATTTGCAGTGCTTGTGGAATACCTGTGGGAGCTTTCGTACCAAAGTATTAATCCAGAGGAGTAACTGGGCCTCGGGTAATAGGAATTCTCTGATTGTAATTAGAATTTTGGGAGATCATCCCTAATTTCTAGTTTTGTCTTTAATTTAGGCGTTAATGTCGAAATGATTGAAGTTGGCTATTGAAGCTGTTCAGCCTTTGAGCCTGTGTGGTAACAGCACAGACAGATCTTGCCTTTAACTTGCATCTCGTAATTAGCTCATGTTAACAAGGTGTGCTGGAGGAAGCACTCTGATGCTCGCAGCTGGATGTGCGAAGCACCTTGGTAGTGGGCAGTGAAGGTTTGGCAAAGGGCAGGCTTTCAGGTTGCACCCCCTGGAAGGACGAGGGTGCCTTCTGGGGTAAGTATCACTAAGTCTCTTGCTTAGTGGGTGATACTGAAAACAGGTACAGAAGTTAGCTGGGTAGAAAACCATTCTGTGGCAGCACATAGAACGTTGGTCTGCTTTTCAGCTGGCTCCTCACAGCCTGCGCATCTCTGGGGCTTCAGTGGCGGTGGTCGTGCCTGGCCTCCATCTGTGAGTGCCGGATGTGGGGTGGCTGAGGACTCCGACCCCCTGTCCTGACTGTGGCATTGGCTCAGTCCAGTAACTAGCCTCAGTTGTGCCCCCACCATGATGGCTACCGTGTTGTGGGACCCTCAGGAGATCCCCCCTCCTCTCCGAGGTGTCCGGCACCTGCCGTGTGGCTCTGGGCTGGGGCGGGTTTTGGCATGTCATTCGCAGGTACTGCCTTCATGTGTTCCCCCATGCTTCGGTACTGATTGGGTATCTCCTTCCCAAGCCACAGCCCTTTTGCTGCCTGTGCGCCAGGTATTTGCACTGTGGTGCCACAGCTGCAATCGAGGTGTCCTCCATCTGTGTGCCAAACATCTCCGGCTGGGACATTACACCAGCTTTTTCCCTTGCCAGAAGAGAATAGAGTCCGACATGCTCCTTGACTTGTGGTTGAGTCTGGCTTTCTTGTGGCTGCTGAAACAGCCTGCCACCAGAGTGGTTTTTGGGATGTTGTTGGAAGGAATGGAATGGAAAATCATAGGGGCGTATCGGATGGCATGGGCTTAGGAATTCTGTCTGACTTCCCTTGCTTTAAAGTGATCTGTCATTCCTGTTAAAGAAGACAGGAGTAGAACTGACATTCTCTCCTTTCTCTCTGTACACCTGGTTAAAAGCTGAGAGTTGTCCTTTTTTGTATATGGTAATAAGCTTTAGTTTAATTTGTTGTTAATATGACCAAGTTGGGAGATTTCCTCCCAACCGGGCTTGTATGCTCAAGAACCTGCTGCAGTTATTTGATGATGAATTTACTTATGTCTTAATGTTATAAGAAAGGGAAGAACATGATGTAGCTGCCAAGTAGTTATTTGTTAACCATATTATTTTAGCCACTAAAGAGTCTTTTACTGAACTTTTAATTACTTAAAATACAATTTCTGAATACCTTGTTGTTCATGGTATTAACTGCAAGTTTAAGTCAATCTCTGCTGTCTTTGATTACATGTAAAATATGTATCAATTTGCTGCAGTTGACAGCAACAGCATTCTGTAATCACAGTATTCTGCATTGTGACAGACAATTTTATATGCATAGTTTTTTCTGCCATCATTCCTGGTGTCCAGGGATCGGTGGTCCCTGAAATCAGATCTGTGTGACTATTCCTAGTGTCTTAGCATTACCTAATTTTCTGTGACAAGCTTAGGTAATGCAGTATGCTGGAGGTTTTTGGTTGCCTTTTGTTCAGCTGGAAATGACCTTAGTTATATGTTAACTTGACACTCTGCGTGACATTCTGGCCTAGTTGCCTAGATACTCAAATAAACTCGCTTGATGAAGTGACAGCTGCCTGTTTTTCTAGATGGACAGGTACTGACTAATTCAGCCTGGGTAGATTGAGAGAAGAGGGAGTAAGATTAGAGTGTGAGGAGACAGACTGAATCACAAAATCTCTCTCTTGACCTGACGACTTCCTTTTTGGTTAGGCTTTACAATATTAGAGTATGGATGCGTGTGTCTGTGCTGGTGTATTTGTGGTTTGGGTAGCTGACCTGGGGCTCCTGGGTTCTTGTATACACAAACTGCGATGAAGGCAATGCCGCATGAAGACGGAGGAGAAGAAATGCAAGAAAAGAAGGGTCTAATTCTTGAAACCTCCTCTGATGTCATCCTGCTTCGCAAGTCAAAGCTTTACTACTTGTGACTGAAGCAGACGTAAAGCTACTGTATGGGAGTGTGGCTGAGAACTGAGGTTCAGCATGGAAATCACTGAGCACTGGAAAATGCAAGTGAGTCCTACGGTTGGTTTATACAAGGGAAGACTGAGTGGATAAACCTCTGCAGCCCAGCATGGCAGAGGTGGAATTAAGGGAGATTTTGGAACAGCCCAAAGCTTTTTGGTCTTTGGATCAGTGGTGTTGTAGGACCATCCTATACAGCTCGTCACTTGCTGGGAGCTGCAGTTCTGCTGAAAACTTAGGGCTTTTAGAAAAAAGCAACTATTTTGTTTTATTTCTTTAAGCTGGAGGACTCACCTCTTGTTCATACTTAATAAATACATAATTGGCTTTTAGCAGGTTGCTTTTAAAAAGAAAATCAATAATTAGTTTAAATACAGTTAACTGTGTGTTTCTCACTTGTGATATTGAGGAGATACCAGTGTGTGTATATGTGGAGGGCATTCACTCTGTGATGCTGATACCCTGTACTGAAGAAAGAAGCCTAGGGTTTTAGCAGGAACAGGGAAAATTCATGCCTAGTTACTTCCACATTATATAAATGAAAGGGTACGTGTTTAGACTGTGTGAGCAAGTTAGTTTTAAAATAACTGGAGCCTTTCTGCCTCCAGTAGTGGGTTTGTGAATATACTGACTAATAATAATTTTACTTATACTAGTACTCTGTGCAAAATTACAATATAGCACATGATGTAACAGCTAATGTTACTTTCAGAATGAGGAGTATTGCCAGCAGCATGGGCACCATTAAATATTATTAAGCCGGGAATACACTTTTTTCCAAACAGGTCCAGTTTGTGAGGTACAAAAGTGTAATGTCATGTTGTGCTTCTGGGAATGGAAGACTTTGGAAGCTGTTTTCAAAATGCAGTGTTGAGTGTGACACTAAACTGTATGTCAAAATACAGCTGGAGTAATGCCAGGATTAGTACAACAAAAGATAGAATCATATAGTAGTTTGGGTTGGAAGAGACCTTTACAGGTCACCTTGTCCAAGTGGCCTGCAGTGAGCAGGGGCATGTAGAACAGAGACAAGGGCTGGAAACTTTCTACAGAGAGCAATTGGGTGAGCAAGTTGTCACATATCAAAGTATGTATAGAAGCTTAAGCTTGCCTTGATTTGAAGGTTGTGTTACATTTCTGAGTTGGAAGACAGCATTACAACATCCTAAATCAACTTTCTTTTGATCGATCTCACTAGTTCTTGTTTTTTCTGTGCCTGTTGGTACAACCTCTCCATTACTTCGTTAAGTCATTGCAATGCAAAGGTTTTGCTGCTTTCTTTACATCCCAGCAAAACATAAAGGAAAGTCTGACACTGACTTGGTGGAAAGCGTTCATCGCTGAACTGCTGACCAGGAGCGGGTTGTGGCCCTGCTCCCCTACCCACTGCCACCAGTTCTCCCTGCCCTCTCTTGTCAAGAAGCATCGTGTCAGTGGGATGTTCCCACCAGCGATCTGAGAAACTCAGGTGTGGAACAGACCTCACTGGGCACACACTGAAATAACTACACACGATGCAAAGAGATACAGAAGTTTATTCTTAAATATACCATTAGCTCAAAGTAAACTTTCAGTTTGGGAGGCAGAAAGGATCGGTGTGCATGGTGTGGGGCTGACTTCGGTGCTTTCTCACCAGATAACTTGTGTGGGTAGGTTTTAGAAATTTTCCACGCAAAGGCAAACAAACGGCGTGGGCAGCAGTTGGGGCCCCAAAGATAAGGCAGCGTAGCAGTGTTTGTGTGAAAATGCTGGTCACCGCTCCAGCAAGCTCACACTGAGGAGCACTGTCTGTGCCTCATACTTTAAAATACGTGTTAGACGTAGACTTAGTGCTGCCATGATTTCTTTTGCTGTGCCTCATTAATAATGGAAGAACCGAATAATATATTGTGGGCTAATGTCTGGCAGTAGAAGCAGTGGCCTGGATTTGACATGCAGTTGGTAAAAGTGAGCAGGATTATGCTTTCCACCCCCAGCCCCCCTGTGTTATTACAACTGCATTGAAAATCACTTTTACTGACTCCTGCTGTCTCCTCTTCTGTCAGTCAGATGAGAGTCTCAAACTAAGCTACATGAGTTGAGACTTTCTATCTGGAAAATATTGATTCAGAGAAATTAATGAATGGCCCAGGTTCAAGTGTTGAGATTTTTTTGTTCTGTCCTTTCTTCCCTGTTCTCAAGTGTTATGAGATCCCGCCTTTGATCTGAGTGCTATCTGATGGCGAGACTCATCTTGCCAGGTAGAAGCTGACCTCCATGTTCAGGATGGAGGGTGCAGATCAGGCTAGGTTTCAGGCAGGTGTGAGTTGGGATGGTATAGCACAGCTTTCTCCAGTTGTTTTCTGGTGAGAGAAATTCTTGAGCGACTTCTTTAGCCGATAACCAGTTTCAGATGTGTTCAGACTGTGTGTTTTCTCTCCTGAAACTTCTCAGATTTCTCTCTTTTCCCTTGTTCCGTAGCATGTTCAGAGGATGCTTATGATACAGGTTTTGGAAAATGGGTGATGACTTTGCTCTGCGTGGATACAAGTTCAGCCATAGTGTCCTGCTCGTTGAGCCTGTATTTTCTGTATGCAGCTTCATTCAGTTCAGTTGGATTATTCAAGGTCTGCAAAGTGATGAAGTCTGTAAGCTCAGGTAAAATGAATCAGTTGCTATAAACATCCTACTTCCCTCCCTCCATGCCTTAGTGATGATCTCATTCCCTTATGCAGTGAAATTTAGGGTTGTTATAAACAGGAAACATTATCAAAACATATTGGCTGCACCCACCCTTAGAGCTTCAATTATATTTCAAGAAGTTGCTTGAACAAAATAGACTGTATTTGTGCAAAAGTGCAGAGCTCTGATTATATCACTATATTAAAAAAAGGAATTGTAATAACATGGGAGAAAATCACAAGTTTCACGAGAAAATCTGGAACAGATCCAGTTCTAAACTTGGCAGGGTTAGTTATATAATTGCAGGTCTGGGAGGTCAATCTGTTCCATGCTTCGGTCTGACTTAATTTATATAATTAAAACTTCTTCCGCCTGCTTTCCCCCAAATAAATTTGGCAAAGTACTGTTCTCTCTTTAGCATGGGGAATAATGCAAATTACTGACTGTGACTGTGAATTACCTGGTGAACTCTCCACAAGTAGGGGAGATACCATCTTTGTAAGTCTCTTATCTGGATTTATTAAGGCTCATTATTGTTTATACTGAAGTGTGCTTGTGGGTTTGTTTCCAGGGGGAGCAGAGATAAGAAAAAAACAACACTAAAACCAACAACAAAAAAAAAAAATCCCCAACCAACTTCCGGTAACTTTTCAAAGAGAAATTTCAGCTAAGTTGTAACTGCAAATTTATCTTCATTTTGTAGGGCAGTTTGCATGTCTGCAGACTGCTCTTCCCTGGAGACAGGGGCTCTGGCTGGCTCCTTCAAAGCTGACCCTCCTGTGCCAGGGGTCTGCGTGCCTCATGGCCACCTGGCTTCTCTGTCACCACGGGGCTGGTGGCTGCTGTCCTCGTACCTTACTGTTCCTTTTGTATTTTGGGCCTGTGCAGTAGGGTGTGAGGAAACCCTGTTGTTCTTGCCACCTACTTTGTACGGTCCTTCGCCCATGTACTCCTGCACATCCCTGTCTGTCTGGTCTGCTTGGGGCCAAATAAAAGCACAACCAGTAGAAGCAGGCAGTGCTCAGTCTGGGAGCTGGGTGCTGCCCTGAGCAGAGCCCGGCTGAGCAGCTGGATGTGGTGATGCAGAGAGGAGATGTGGAGTTCTGATGGGGAAGAGTGCTGACCAAAAGCGTAGCCAGGGTCCGCTGCAGGTGTCCAGGCTAGGTGTTGGGGCTCGCACTGGGTGTTTGGTGTTTGCTGTTGTTAAGCTGCCTGGATGTTTCAGCTGCAAGTTCTGCTGGTTTCTGCTTTGAAGGATGAGCAGGAAGCTTGTAGGCAAACTAGAAACCTCAGAGAGATGATCTTGTTTTGCTCCACTTCTAATACTTTTTTTTTTTTCCCTTTGCTTGACCTCATGCTCAGAAGACTTTTTGGGTTACTGGGGCGGGGGGAAAGGTGGAGGAGCAGGGTAGCTGTAGATCTGCTGTAGGTAGCGGATGCAAACACTGCTCAACAAGGCGCTGGTGTGCACTGCCCTGCAGTGCGGGCAGGCTCTCCCTGCCCGTGCTACTCTCCTTTGTCATAATTACAGCGGGAGATGTCTCAGCGGAGGAAGTTGTTTGTAACCCTGCTGCCGTGTGTCAGTGCTGTCTGATGGTTACTCATCCAGGCTGTTGCTGGAGATCCAGTCTAACAGGGAGCTCAGGAAGTCCTGGGGTCAAGTACCCTGTGAAGCAGCCATCCAGCCAAACCAGGTGGTTTACAGTGTTGCTTCTTTTGGCAGTAAGCTGTGCTGAGATGGCGGTTGAAGTTATCACAGACCCTTCCCCTTTCTCTCCTGTATTCTTATGTTAGTCATCCCAACCTCTTAGATGTGCATAATCAAGACTTGACAAGTCCTTGAGGGTCTGCAGGTGCATAGATGTTAAAAGTGCTGTGTCTTCTGTAATTCATCTGGTCTGGTGATTTGGCCTTTACCAATAGCCCGAGGTTGAAATGGCACAGGATCAGTTAGTTATGCTGCTGTGATTGTTTTAATAACACTTCTAAGAAGTGCCCTTGGGTTTCTGGGGACGTATGCTAGCAGAAGTTGGGTTTCAGTGGCCTCACATGGTGCCAGGCTTCTGCATGGGCTCAGCTGTTGTTCTCAGAAATAAAAACCTTCGTGGGAGGTTTATGGAAATGCAGGAGACTTTGCTAGTGTTTGGATTTCCCCGCATCAGCCTCAGCAGAGTCTGGCGCTGGGTGTCTGCAGAAGGAGTGCTGGGCAGGGAGCTTTCACAGCTTTAAAAAGGCATATAAAACCTGAGTCTGCTTTTAGGGGGGCAGCCCTAAGGACCCATCTGTGTCTCTTGCCCTCCAGGCAACAAGGGTCTGGTGCCGAAGTGGCTGCTGGTGATCAAGGGGGGGAGCCTGAGTGGTGAAGGCACCCGCAGGCCTCTCCCTGTGCTGGCTGAACAGCAGCGTTGGTACACACGGAAGCAGCCTGAGCCAGTCTGTCCGGCGTGGTTGTGGCATGTTGTGCCAGTGATGCAGTGAAACTAATACATAATTTTCCCTTGAATACTATATGCTGTATACACTGTACTACACTATTCTTGCTCTGTTGTGGCACAATAGCCATGCAGAATGATGGGATCCCAAAATCTGCTACTAGATGTTACGGTACAGCAAAACATAACCATTATTTTGGGTACTTACTGTAAAACAGTAGTATGTTTACACATAGAAGGGGGGTGTATATGATTTTATTTCACAGTAGTAAGTTATTTATTTCACAATAAACAACAATTTATTAGAAAAAGTTGACTGCAGTTGTCTCTTCCAATGGAGTTGAAGTCTCAGAAGGGTATAATACTCAGCTGAAGTGCATCTCACCTATTGACCAATCAGATTTGGGTACTGGAGAGCTCTTGTTTTAGTAGAGCCTCTTGACATTGTTATCTGTATGGCAAACATTGCAGTTTGCTTGCCTTCATCTATCACTTAGGACATGGCAGTGCTTATGCCTTGTGTTATACCTCAAACTCTCCCTTCAGGTAGCCCAACCCCTTTTGTGTGACATACAGTCCCAGAAAAGACTTGGTAAAAGAAACCCGTAGCAGCCTGCCCCCACCAAAGTGCCCCTGCTCCTCTCCACAAAACCCCTCATGGGCGAAAGCAAAAGAAGCATCTGATGGAGTTGGATCCACTTCTAATCCATTGCCCCATTCCTAGTTGTGGTCAGCTTCTGAAATGGCAAGGAGGTTGCAAGGATGCTAAAAGAACACAGATGGAAGATGATCTCCCCATTCATAAAGGTTTTCCCATATGCCCGAGTTACTTGAGTTGAATTAAGGCCTGAAATCCAAGTTTGTAGATATTTTTCTAAATATATTTGTGGTATATATAGTGTATATATGTGTGTGTATAGAATATACATGTGCATGTGTATGTTACCTATAAAGTTTTGACTTCTAGATGCAACAGATCTCTTGACCTAAGGAAGCACAGTGAAAGGATCCTAGTAATTACTGGCGATTTTCAAAACTGTCTGCCTCTGTCCATGTTGAAAGAGAAGATGAATTGTCTGTCTCAGCAGAAAGCTACAGGGTAAATTCTGCTTGGCGTAATTTCTTAGTGACTGAGAAACTCATAATTGGCTTCGTGTGGGCAGATCTGTCTGTGGTGGGTGGAGAGCTGTGCAGCAGAGATGGAAAGTGTGTCCAAGAGACTAGGTAGGGTATGGTGTCTGTGTGGATGCTTCCTGCTCGAGTGTGTTAATCGTTGCTCTTCAGAAGCCCTGCCCAGTTTGTGAAGGGTTTCTTTTTTTTCCCCCTCCTCATTGTCTTAAGAGGAGGAGTTGTCATACTGTGGGTGTTAAAGGTTAACATACTTGCTGGCAGACAGGTACTTCATTGTTTCTTTCCTGTGTGAATTCAATTGACTGAACCCTAAGCAACATTCAGTAGCCACGTCTAGTTTCAAATGCTTTCAGAATCATTCGCCAAAGGTGAAATAACTAATAATAATTAAAAAAACCCATAATAAACCAACTCCAAATTTTGCAGTTAAATCTTCTGAGTGATGATTACCTGATACTATCGTTCTTGTGGCTACTTTGTTGTTAATTAGTACTTTGATACTGTTTTACTTACGTATCTTAAGTTCGGATGCTGCCCTCCTACGCCAGCCTTAGAGCTAGTTGGCTGAAATGCAAGAAAATGACAAACAAGTTCTGCCCATTCTTGTTTAAATGCCAACCAACTTCGTGAATGTCGTCATTGTTGTTGTGAGCCTAGTATTACAGGGCTTATGTGAGCATTTATTCATATTTAAAAAATATTGATCTGTTTTTAGTTATAAAAGGGAAAAGGCATGACTTTGAGAATAAAAGTTGATTTCGTTATGCATGTTTACTTTCCTTTAACTCAGGAAAACTCAGGCCTTTCATTTGAGACCTTGAGGATGTTTTCTATCTGCATTGTAAACTCGGTGCTGCCTCAGAGCATACATGCAATATGTAGGCTTGTATTGCCTAGTGAATTGTTGGGAGACCTTGTCTGCTGTGTTGAGATGAACGCACACAGAAGTTCAAGTAACTCCTCTAACTTTTTCTTTCACCAGAACTGAGCTTTTTTTTGCTGCAAACAGAACCTGAGCTCTCACTTCTTTATCCCCTCCTTTGTCCTCTTCTCCCCTCTGTCTCAAGCTTGATTCTTATTTCTCTTTAATGTGCTAGTGAGTAAAAACACAGGGGTAAGTAAATGGCCATTACAGTTGCAATGGCGTTATCCTTCCATCAGGTAAAATCTCCTCATCCTCTCCTCTCCCCAGGCTGTAGTGCCAATCCTCTGTTTCTCTTCCTGCTTTGTGAAGGTGGCTGGTGGCCGGAGCTGGCCTCCACGGGCACCCAGGGCTGTTGGCATCCCTCCCCTGCCCTCTGTGTGGAGCTGGCCACATCCTGCATGGAAATGGGCAAAACCCCTGAGCTGTTATTGAGCCTTTCTTCCAGATGTTAATGAAAACCAGTTCAACCAGAAAGATAATAGATAGATAATTCACTTTGTAAGTAATTTCATCTTCAGCTTAACAGGCAAGTACATATTAGTTAAAGTCTTTGCCAGTGCCTGAAGGAGCAGTCTGAGTGAGCAGATTGTGAGGTGCTGAATGAAGTCCAGTTCCCAGTGATCAACTAAGGGAAGCTGCCTAAGCACTAGAGGGGAAGGAGGAGGGCTGTTGGAAAGCGTTTGTTTCAGTAAGCAAGGGATAAAACCCAACCCCAAAACCTGTGTCATTCTCTGTTTTCTGCCTGTCCCCCAGAATGGAGAGTCTTTGTTTTGCTCTCCTGTGGTTTTTGACATCATTTGGGAGAGCTGAAACCCAAACCACCACCTTGGGATCACCACGTTCCCCAGGCCATTCGCTGGCAGCATGGTGGGACCTCAGCAGACCTGCCGGCTTGTCACCACGTACGTCCTGGCATTGCGTCTCCTGTGGGAGTTGTTCTGGGGTGGAGGCAGTGCTGTGTGCACACTTGCTTCTCTCAGCCAGTGTCAGCCATGGCCAAAGGGGGAGGAAGCAGCAAACACCAACCCAGCAATATGTTTGCAATCCCAGATCAAAATATCTATCCCTTAGATAGTGCTCCATTACTTGCAGGGGAGTTGGGCGCCGTCTTGGTGAAATGCAGAAGTATTTTCAGCCCTGCCCAATAACGGGTAACGGTCCCACAGCTCAGCTCCTCACAGCCCTCTTGGTGGTGTGCAGTTGCTCTTCAGGCCCTTGGTTTCTCCGCTGTGCGGCAGGGATGGGAGTGAGTGTGCATTAGATGTCACGGAGACACTGCTCGGAACAGGAACTGATGGAAACTTTCCAGAGCATGAGGTTTTGCTATGGAAAGGCTTAAACTTTATGGAGAGTTTTAATGAACATAGTTACATCTTGACACATTATTTATTAGATTGAAACTTTTCTGGTTTTGCCAGAACACACTGCAATGCAACAAAAAGCTGGTTTAAAGGTTTATTTTGGAATTGCTGCTGGGATGTAAAGCTCATGTGTGTTGGGAGAGGGGAAAGACCAAAGGGCAAACCCAAGCACACTCATCTGCAATGGCTACAAAGCTACATTTACTTAATATGTTTTTCTAGGTTTAACTTAAAACAGTGATTGATGTTTATTATGTAACACAGGAATTCATGGACTTACAAACTTTAGAGTAATGATTTTCCCCCTCAGATTTTATCTTGAAAAATGTGTAACAGAGGTTTGTTATATGAAGAGTTCACAGAAGACTTTGCGATTTGCTTTACAGAAAACTAGTCAGCCTTTCTTAAGACTATGAAGCTGTCTGGAGTAGCATCTCCATGTAGGCTGTGATAGTATCAAAGAATGCTTTATTTTTGCCTCCTTCCTGACCTCCAAAGGGAAGAAACAGAAGAACATTAACCTTTTCATATGTACATGTTTGAAATTATAAACTTAAAAATCCATGAATGTGCTTCTGTAAAAATCTCTTCCCAGCTGGGTTCCCCTAGTCCAATTCATTTCACTGTTGTCTTTTGGTAGTGAAAAAAGCCCTGGCTATTTACGATGCATGTTTTGGCTGGTTGCCATTGCTTGCTGTTTATCAGCATGCCTGATGGTGGTGGTGGAGGAAATACCCATACTTTTTCTGCTACATATAATCGAGTCAAACCTAGCTTAATTTAGGACTTTTTTGCTTTGTTTTGCTTTTGGTGGTGGAGACCTGTAGACATGTGTTTGGTATGCTATTCTGGAATCTACCCTGGCATTACTCAATAAAATGTTAAATTTTTAACCACAGCTCTTTTTATCTTCATGTGTATAAACTGAAAGAGAGACAGATTGACATTCACCTATGATTTCAGTTTCTGAAGGAAAACAGAGCAAAGATACATGAAAGTGGCATAGTGAACTCAATTTCTTAAAAAAATTGGTTTAGCAGGCTTTCAGGAATAGGTTACATTGTCTGTAACATAATTTATATCCTCAAAATAGTGTTTCCAAAATAGTGATTGTTAAGTTCCTAAAACAAAAACCACACATTGTGTGGCAAAATGCAGGATAGTTTTTCACCTGTCTGAAGTGGGTTAGAGATTCAGACAGCAAATGGTGGCCTCTGTAAAGTAAATTGCCTGCCTTTTGTCATTTTAGTCTCTTGGTGAATGGGGCAGTGTGTCTCATCCTGAAGTGTTTTATGGTGACCTAAGTCTTGAGCCAAATCATCTGTTTATTCTAGGTTTCCTTAGAGCTGTGAGGTTTTTTAACAGGGCATCTACCAGTGTAAAAATTTATTTGGGAAACTACTTTGTACCTTTGCCTGGTCCATTTCTGTAGTTGGGGCTAAAATTAAGTGCTTATGACGTGTGAAAATATTTGCTAAAGACTCTTCCAATGTCTGAACAAAGCTCTGATCCAGACTTCTCTTCGGATTGGGCTGAAATACAAGGATCACTTGGAAGGGTTTTAGGAGCTGCCCTTCCTCAAAGTTAATAGTGTTCATGACGGTTTTGGATGAGACGCCCTAAAATAATGCGAATGTTACTCTTGGGTGTGTGTAATTTGACACACAGAAACCATGATCTTTCTTTTCTCACATCCCAGTATAGCATCATTAATTTTTGGGGTGGGACTACCTAACATGTAGTTTGCAGCGGAAATTCTCATCCTCCTCTTGCCACCCCTTAGATGATTTGTCACCTCCTTCCTCCACCCAAGATATTTTGAAGAAGCTAATATTTTGAGGCAAACAGATAATTGCAAGTAAATGCCACTATATTGCAGCATATCCTTCCTTTTATGCCAGCCAAGCCGTGCTGGCAGGAAGCAACATGAAGAGCTTCAGAAGAAACTATAAATCCTTGCTGTAGCACATCTAATTCTGTTTCAGGACTGAGACGGCTGCCTATGGAAAGTGGTTCTGTGCTGTTGACCAAGAAGTGGTGGCAAAACATTTAGAACTGACTGTGTCTTTCCTACTGCTGTTTTCCAGCATAATGAAGTGATGGAGCTGCTTATGAACCTGACTTTGAACATTGGCATGTTTTGTTTATCTTGTATGTTTTCTTCATGCAGCTGAAGCTTACTGAGCAACTGAACTTCTGGAGACTCATATTCCCCTGGAGACTTGTTGCTTGAATTCTTACCTGACACTAACATATTGCTCTTCTCTGTGTTTTTCTGCCCTCTCACAAAAGATTCCTTTTGTCCGTTAAGTCCTCCCTCTCTTATCGCCTCAAAATCAAGGAGATGATGTATTTCAACAAGAACTTTTTTTTACTTTTAGTTTATTTAGTAGAAAGAAATAAATGAAACAGCTGTCTAAAAGGTCGGTATCAATGATTTTGTCTTCTGGAATAATATACTAGCTAGTTATTCCTGTCTGCGTAAACATGGGAGTTGTTCCTAATTTTTTCATGTTATTTGGTAGAGAAAGTAATAGATTTTTCTTTCTTTAGTAATAGATTTTCTTTTCTTTAAAAAGAAAGAAAAAAGTGTGTTACATCACCCAGGGACCCCTCAGTACAAAACATGACGAGAGCCTCTCCCAGCAGGAAACACTCCTTACTCCCTGGAGAGGAGCCCAGTGTGGTGAAGGGCAGGCAGGGTAGTGGTAGCCCTCATGCCATTCTCTGCTGTTAACAAGTGCCTCCATCCTCGTGCAGGTCCCCTCGGTTGTCTCAGGGGAGGATGTTGTAAACATCTGTGACAGCACTGCTCTTCCACGGCCCCGTCTGAGGAAGCGATTAACTTGGATCTGGGCTGGGCTGTATCCGACTACACAGTGCTTCTTTTTGTTCCTTGTAGCTGCAGTCACGTAAGCATGGTGTGGCTGAAATTGCCTGCCTGTGGAATGGGAAACATTTTTCTTTTCCTCTTTTTACGTTAAGAAAATGGTGATATGTTCATGTGCTGATGGCCACGTCTTGGGAGTCTTGCTTAGAATAACCCTGGGTTGCACAGGAGGGCTGCCTGCAGGTCCCACTGCCAGTGGTGGGCTCTGCCCCTCCTGGGACAGTGCCCCCTCCTCACCTCCCTGTTTGTCTGCCTGCAGAAGGGGGGCAAAGCACTCGGACATTTGGTGTTTGTAAGGGCTGTACTGAATGGCGGTGTGGTCTCCACTTCCCTTCTCCCCATCCACTGTTTACGCTGAGCCTTAGATAAGATGAATATCTTTTGTTTTTCCTGTAGATAATAATAACAGCCTGCCTCTACTGATACAGGATTAGGTTCTTCTTTCAGGAAGACGTGGGAAGGAAAAAATGAATGTGGGCTGTGGTAAAGTATGTGTGACAGAGAAGGTTGGAGGGCAGGGAAACAGCAGGCCGCACTCTGGGTGAGAATGCAGACTGGCTCTGTTGAGTGCTGGTGTCCTTGGAGAACCTCTCTGCCTTGGCCACGTCAGCCATGGCTTGCTCGCCGGTCACCCAGCAACATCTCCTCAATGGCAGCATTTTCCCCTCGTGAAAATCCTGTCTTGCTCCTCAGTGGCAAAAAGCAATTGTCACATTGCTGGTAACTGTGACGAATAACAGAAATACCAGAGCTGCCGTATGGGGTTTTTGGGTTTCCATCACTTATTTACAAAATAAGTGTTGTCCCTTCCTTATGCCTGTTCAGAATTTTTGTGCCTCTATCAGTATGGAAAACTGATAGGCTTCTTTTCATCGTGGCCTGGGTTCAGTTTTGGGTTTAAAAGGGGGAAGCTCCATTGATAGTTTGTTGGCCAAAGCTAATAAGACAAAAGCTGTCTTTTGACCCTGTGTTTATGGGAGCTTCACGTCAGTCTGTTGGTCCAGATATTCTTGGATACTTGTAGGAATGCAGGTGGGTGGATTCATGGATCAACACCTGAAAGGAATTTGAAATCTTCAGGCTTGTCGTGTTAATTGGGCTGTAAGCTGGGACAGAGCCCTCTTGTCTTTTTCCCCACTCTGCACTGAAACGTAGATGCCGTAAAGTAATGAGGAAACCTGCAGAGTGGAACCCTCCCAGAGGGTATTTACATCTTTCTGTGTTAATTCTGCTGTTGCAGGGGATGCATGGTTTGTTCTATTTTCCCCTCCCTCTCGCTAATTCATTCGCTACCTTTATGCAAATCAGCATTGTAGATCTGATTTTGTCAGCAGAACCTATGTAACTGGACTCTTCGATGTTTACATGATTCCTATCTGCAACGTTCTTCATTATTGTTTGGCTTTGCTGTAATGTGGACTTCCGAGGCTGTGGGGGCATATCAGTTCTGTTCTGCCCCCACCTAACTATGTCCATGACGTTTGGAACCAAGACCAAAATTTCCTGGGGCCTCCCTTATCTCTTCTTGTTCTGTCTCATGGAGAATTCATCCTTTTTTTTTATATTTGTATATATTTTGGCTGTCTTATCCTACGAAATGTGCTGGCATTTAGCTGTAACCCGCAGTTACTCATATGATTTATTCCCTCCTTGCCTTCAGAGTTTAGTCTTGCTTTAAATGGGACTTATTTGGATGGCAGCCTTTCGCACTGCAGCTCCCTTCCAGAACATAGATTGCTAGATCCTGTACTTACCCGTCAAAATACAGTTCGGGAGCAAAGTGGATGGGTTGTCACTTAGTACTACCTTCTGTCTTTTGACATGGTTATGTTTGTTTATATTGTGTTTTCAGCTGCTTTCTATGACACTTGCTAGCAAAGCCCTCTAAGATGTCATCTGCTGCAGCTCGTCTTGCTGCTCTAGAGGAAGGGCTGATCTGAGCCAGTGGATGCATTTTCGTGAACTTGCCAACAGCATATCAGGGAGAAACTTCGGGCCAGCGCAGTGTGGCACAGCACCAAGTGTTTGTGAGAGCAGCTGTAATTTACAGCAGTTTTCTATCAGCAACGTTTCGGAATCAAGGTATTAATGGTGCTGTCTTCTAAGAGGGACACCTTCATGAGTGGAAGAATCCTGATGACATTGCGCTAAAAATGTAATTGGTGATGGTTTTGGGGCGTAGTTTAAGAACCAGAATATCTTATAGCAGATTCATGAAATGTAGCATGTGTGCCAGACTTGTAGGCTGAGGTTAACTTTGCTGTTTCTTCATATGCTGCATTATAATAATGTCTTGCTATCTGTTTGGAAGAGATTGTCTCTTATTCCCTAAAGACTACATGACAATTAAGTGCTTTATGCACCCTTATGCATTTCTATTCTGGTTACGTTTATTAATTATTTTATGTGGTCCGAGAGTCTTCATGGGTATTCCACAATGTCAAAATACCAAGGCTCCAAGCATGCAGAAGCAGTAGAAGGTGTTTGTTGTCCTTGCAACTTGGAGAAGCGTTTATCATTTTGATCTGTACTGTTGAGGCCTATCGCATCTCTGGGTGCTCTTGGCAGCACTCTTACGTGGGGGTGAGGTCTTGTAAACTCTCTGTATGGGTTTGTGTTTGGGTCCTGACCCTACAAACATGCTTGCCCTAGTTACACTGCTTGCCTTGACTGAAAGGTGACCTGGTGTAAAGGAAACTTGAGCTGGCTGGGCTGTAACAGACACCTACCTTCGGTAACACACTATCCCCTATTCTCACTTTCTTCTGATGTCATCTGAGACATTGTGATTGTGTGTTTGAAATGGGGAAGGGAAAAAACCCCCACCCTTTTGGGACCTTTCTTTTGGACAGACATAAAGAAAAGCAGTGGGAGACCTTGTTTTAACATCTGGATGCTGTTGCCTAGACCTTGACTGTGCCTTTAAGAAAAAACGAAGTATTTATATCTGGTGTCTATCTGAAATCATGTTTACCCGTCAGTGTTTACTAAACCTGAGTTAATTTTCCTCCTCTCTTTCTATGGCTGCAGGAGCTCTGCCAGAAATGCATTATAATGAGTGCTAGTCCAAGGCGGCATGGGCCACGTGCCAGTTTCCTGGTCCTGCTTTGTGGGCTGGAGACTTGCTGCCTGGCAGTGCCACGCTACTCCGGCCGTGCTGCCTGGAGCTGTGGCTGCCTGAGCCTCTGCTCCAGAATCTTTCCTGCAGGACCCAGAGCTGCTGTGGAGAGGCTCAGCCTTGCAACACAGTGGTCTTTTGTTCAAAAATAATAACTATAAAGCCTTAATTTCTCTCTCTCTCCTCTCTCCCTCCTGTCCGTGCCTCTGAAGGGTTCCTGAAATGGGGTAATTAGCATCACACTGTCACACGGCTGCCTTGCGCCGTTTTAAAAAAAATAATATCTCGTTGTCTCTTACCTTTTATTTTGCAAGATGACCAAAGGTTACTTGCTCTTTCTAGTCCAATGATATTTTTGTCAGGACTGCGCTGGCCGAGGTGAGTGCTGTGAGTCACACAGCCGTCGGCACTGGCTTTTCATCTGGTCTTCCTCAGTAACAAACACTTCCAGCCCTGAGCCCAGGGAGCTGATGGGCTGTTTGTCACGATGCTTTCAGAGGCAGAGTTGGCTGTTGGTTCAGGCCAAAAATCTTGGCTGGCTTGGGGATTCAGAAATGTAGTTTTCAGAGAAACTTCTGGATCTGACATGTATGTCTTCAGCAAGTTTGGAACAAGTTGTTGCAGTCTGAGCTGCCCACAGAGGTGGGTTACCTGGGGGATGCTCGGGGGGATGGATGCCTGACGTAACCAGCATGTGCACGTAGTAGAAGAGAGCTTGGTAAGTTTGTGTGTCTATTCTTGTAGCTTATTTCTCCTTCACATCTTCTGGTATCCTTTGCATTTTGCTGGCATTACTGGGCACAGCCCATTTGCCTTCATTGGTTTTTCCCCCTCAGTTATCCCCAGGGTTCTCTTCCAGCTCTGAAAAACATCCAAATAAAACATGAAAGACCTGAGGATCTGGGGAGCATGAGAGTTGTTCTTGGTCTAACAGTAAATCACAAATCTGAGCTGTGAAGCCGTAAGTTTTTGAGGAGGAATGCCATGTTGCTGGAAAAGTAAAAGTGAATATTTTTCTATTAGATTAATGCTACTCCAGGTAGTGTAGTCAGCTCAGCTGCCTGGGCCAGGACTCCTTCTGCAGAATGAGGTGAATGCATGCAGTGCTTACATGTGCATATCCACATCTGAATTACAATATTTATGTAATATCCTGCTTACACTAGAAATTTCTGTTAACGTGTCTGTGCCAACCCAAGGCATGTGGGGAAAGGGGTTCTGATTGGGTGTTTTTTTTAGTCTCCTCGTATAGACAAAGTCGTATCGGTTATTCCACATCATACCAGATTTAATGCTGCTGTGTATTTTAGCTTGTTCAATCAACTGCACAGATGAAAAATCAAAACCCACAGAGATGTTGAAAATTCTTCTGAGCCTTCCAGTCTCCACTATGGGGATTTTGTTATGCAGTCACATCAGCAAAACTAAATGTGGAATATCATTTTCCTTCTCCCTCAGCTGCATGGTTCATACATAAGAGATTATTGTCTTGAGTGTCCTAAAGCATTTTAATGCTCAGCAGAGCATATTCTCAGGGGGTTTGTAAGGGATGAGTGGAAAAAGAACCATCTTTCCCATAGATAAAAACTTACTTATTCTTGTTCTACTGCTCTCTTCTCTGCTGATTCATGTATTTAGTTGTTTCATATTGGAAAAATCAGGTTAAATTCAGTTAGCACTTAAGAGAATTCACTGGTGCGTATCAGTAATTGTGACTTCTTGAAAACGAGATTAGTGTGTGGGACCAATGCCAGCTATGCAGTCATGGGCTGTAAAGTCACCTAAGCGTAAGATGCTTGCTTCTAGCCATTATTTGTGTTGGTCATAGGCATGCAGAAACAGCACCCCAGTTGTTGATAATTTTCCACATTTTGCCTTTCTAATGAATTAAGATCTGGTTTGGGTTGAATTTTCTCTGGAGAGATGTTTGAAGCACCCTCCCTTCCTCGGTTTTTCTCAACGCTGATTTTAACTGAGCTGAACCCTCGCAAGAAGGGAATTTTTTTCCCTGTATAAGGGCTCTCATGGACAAGTTCTGGCGGATTTGACTGCAGCGTAAGGAATTCCTCCCTCTGCTACAGGTTTGTGACTGTTAGACTCATCTTAAACATTTTGCGAGTAGTTTTTGTCCCAAGATCCTCAAGAACAGAATGGATGGCTTGCAAACGGATGGATGCACTAGCAAAAGCTTGTTCCTGCTGGCACAGCCCAGCTGAAGTGCCAGCAAGGCTTCACGTTGGCAGTGAACTGCTGTCTGGCTGGCTGGAAGGGAGTGGTCCCAGGCCCTTGTTCGCCCCTTGCCCTGCACTCCTGTCACGTCCTGTGCACTAGTGCTGGCGTTCGTTGGGCTGCTCATTGAGCTTCTGAGATGCTCAGGCTAGCAGAGAAATACCTGCCGCCTCTTGAAGAGCAGGATTTGGCTCTCTGGAGTTGTTTGCTGTGGGCTGCATGAGTGCCGGAGGAGTCTGTAGGGGAGCGGGTGGCTAGAGCAGAGTTGAGGGGGAGCAGGACTGTCGCTTGTCTCAGTACAGCCAGCTGTGCCTCTGTGTTGTATAGGCAGCATAGGTGGTTCATGCCATGTTCTGGCATCTCTGCTATTGGAGGAGTGCAGAGTAGGTGCTTAGGGACATCAGCACCTCAGGCTGTCACAACTCACCCCTGCCCCTGGGTTGCCTGAGCCTGAAGATAAGGTGAGTTCTTTGAACTGGAAAACAAAATGCCAAAAAACTCCGGCCGTGCAGATCTCCAGAACAGAGGCAGTGCCTAAATTGGAGGTTTTGGTCTTTATCTTTTCACGTCCATGAAAATTGAGGTGACTGAACTTTCAGAACAGCCTCAGTAGCGCATGTGGCTGTCACCTGCTGTCTCCCAAATGAGGGAGCAGGCTCCCTGCTTTAAATTTTGGGAGGCACAGAAGACAGGAAGAAAGAATGGAAGTCGTGCATTCTTCAGGCTGCTAAATGGGGGATGTTGATGGATAAGAAAAACCTTGCAGAGTTTCCTAAAAAGGAGGCTTGTCTAAAAATCCTGTTAATATTACATATTTTCAGAAGATTTATGTGGCTGCATGAAGTTTAAATGTCAAAAAACTATTTGACAGAAGAATGAAAAAAAGCTGAAAACTCCGAGTAACAATTCACACTTTATGAAGCAAAGCAGCTACCTCCTGCCTCGTTTAGCAAGAAACTTCCTCTGTAGATAGGGTTTGATGAACAACATGTCATTACACGGTTTGGAAGAAGGAAGAGTTAGAAGTTTGCTCTAGTCAGAATAAGCAAAAGCAGTACCGCAAGACTGACGGTGCCCATTAAAAATGAGTAATTTCTGCAAAAAAAAGGGCCTTGTCAGTGAGTACAACAGAGAAGAAGAGGTGCAGAAAAGAGGACTGCAAACCAGGCAAAATGAGGGGAGAGAATACAGATATTTTGGAGCCACAGCCAGGAAGAACTACCTGGAAATAGGTAGGAAATACACAGTTTTTAATGCAGCAGGTTTTACAGTAAATTTGCCTGGTTTCTAGTAACTGAAGTGTTTTGTCTGTAGCAAGTTTGGTTTTGAATAATCATGGAAAACAAAGTGATTTATTGTGGGCAAAGACAAAGTGAAAGATAGGTACCGGTGATGACAGTAGTATCAACACTTAGCACTTACACAGCACACAGATTCTGTCAAAAGTAAGCGTTAGCCCTTCCCTCTGCTCTCATGAAATAGGAGGGTTTGGTGTCATGATGAACTTGTGTCAGGACATGCAGTTTCTTACCGGCATAACAAAGAAATATACTTCTAGTCCCTGACCTGGTGTGCAAGTGATAGACCTGGTGATGGTTCTCATAATGCCGTTGTGTAGGCTGCTGACTCTGCCTCCAGACCCGGCACATTATTTAGAGAAAACCGCGCTGCGTTTTTGGCAATGGCATTGTTGTTACCAGTTATCGTATGGGTGAAATCAGGATACATGGAACTTAAATTTGTATTTTGTGTTTATTGCATCTTACGGAAGCCTGAATGGGCCCCTGATACTCTCTAAAAGGTCTGATGGTTTCATATGCTGGTGGTTAATTTTTGCCAGTACTTAGCTCATTTTCTCCTTGAGGGCTTATTAGTGTCTTCTTCGTTCAGTGACGTCGTTGCCCTTTTTTAATAAACATTTGTGAATTTAACATATGACATTACATATAAGGATGAGAACATTATTACTTCATTCTTTTCACTCTAGTAGTTTTTATGTTACAGTGAACACCCTGATTAAACATTTATCTGGAAAAGGCCATGATGAAAAGAAAACATAATTAAACATAGGCGCTAAATACTGAACTCCTGACTTGAGGCTGAACTGATAAATGAAATTAAATTTACACAGGGGGAAAAAAGTGTTGTGAAATTAATCCAGTATTGCATTTTAGTGTTTTATGCAGCTAGATATACAAAGCAAACTGCATATATCAACTACAGGAACTCATAATTTCTGAAGGTCTTTACTTAGAGTCCCCTTACTGTAATTGTGTTGTATTAGAGTTGCTTGGTCTTTGGGGGGGGGAAAAAAAAAGAAAAAAAGTTGCCTGCATTTGAAATACTATCAGCACTGGTGCAGGAGGGTTGGGTATGGCACTGTCTGGATTTCCTAGTCAGATTTAAAAACCACCAAAACATTGTGCGTTATAAACGGGATTGCTGAAGAGAAGCCTGCCTGTGTCCCCTGTACAAAGTCAGGTGTCGGAGCAGGCAGGCAAATGCAGTACAGGATTATGTCCAACACGGAGGGACTGGTCCAGGGTTTGCTTTTGAAGGCTGTGTGTATCTGCATGCCCCGCGTGCGTGTTCAGATGTCTTGGTAATGTAGCTCAATCAGGAAGACAGGATTGACTTTCCTGTCAGACTAATTATAGCTCTTTAAAGAGATTAATTAACCCTTCTTTTCCTACAGAGGGATTTATCAGTGAATCCTATGTCAGAGGGAGGGTGCGGAGAGTTGTGTGCCACTTGGGATCGCTTTCAGGGATCAGCAGTGGCAGTGCAATGACACTTGTAACCAGAGTCTCGTGTTGGGCACGTGTGTTGGTGACCAAACCACGTGTACAATGCAGTGCTTGCAGAATTACACTGTGAGCCTGGAAATACCACTGAATCAATGGCTGGCAGTGGGTTTAGACAGTTGTCTGAGATAGGGTTGCAAAAAGCAATCTATGGTTAAACAGGAAATTAAAATCAGTGTATATTTCTTGCTTTCTGCTTTATACTTTGCATGAAGAGCTTTTCATCTTCTGTATCTATAGCGCAGCAAAATTACCTACTTCTTGCCTTCCTGCCTTCCTTTCTATGTGTGCTGTGAGCCTGAGAAATGGTCGGTTCTTTCTCTGACGTGATGCTGTCTGGTTAGATGTGGGACGTGTTTTGTCCTCTGGGAGTATGGGGCAGCTGTGGTAACTGGTACCTAAGTGACAGACCCTGTGAAGTGGGGGTATTGGGGATGCAGACCTTCCTGCTGCTCTGCTTTGATTTCCGAGTTAGTCCATGGGGAGAAGGGGCAGGGAAGATAATTTCCCTCCTAGCAGTCCATTAATTATTGTGCCATCTGTGTGACAGAGGGTGTTGGTGGCATTTTTGGTGTGATAGGAGACAGTGGTGTGCTATCAAGTGAACAGTCACTGATCCGGCTGGGGCTGATTCACAGCTTCACATCTGGCTGCTTAGGAAGGAGAAGAGGAGTCCCTGGGTTGCTCAGCCCTCCCTCTGGCTGGGTTTTCCAAGCACTGCCCATGGAGGTGAGCAGTGGTGCCCACCTGAAGGTGAGAGATATAAAATATTATCTCAGCAGTGGGAACCAAGAGTGCAAAGGGGCTCCCTAAACTGATTCATCTTTGTGTTTCCCAAGTGCCTGCATCTCCTCTCCCGGCTTTTGATGAGCCGTGATTAATGCAGATGGGCACTCGACTCCCATGGGTTCCTCTGGTGTAACCGGGATGCTCCGTGGCTCTGGAGGGTGGGAGGCCTGAGCAGCCTGGGGCTCATCTGCCTGTTCCACAGCATCTGCAGTGCCGAGCTGTGAAACTCCCCTGTGTTGGGTGGTTCTTCATTGATATGAATGCAGTTTTCAGTCACGTAGCGTGGGTTCCCTCTTGGAAGCCTTTGTGCCCAGCTGATGTTCTGATGGATGGCCTTGAAGGAGAAGTGCTTGAAGTAAGTACACCTGCATCTTTGGTTCTGCAACTGGATTCAGAGCTAGCTGGCATTTTCCATGCAGCTCTGGCTTGATTTTGTGGCACATACCTTGGGAAGGGGCTGGGACTGACATTCACAGCCTGACCCCTTGATTCCATAGGAGAAGGCAAACATCTGGGAGTGAAAATGAACAGAGAGAAGCCTGAGCGAGGTTTTTGAAATTTGGCTTTTTGAGTGAATGGATGGTATGCAGATGTGATCCCGGCGCTGTGATGCTGTACAAACTTACAAATGCCTGGTTCTCTGTTCACATAAATGCCTTTTTTGGGTGGAACAGGATGAAGAGGACAGCACAAACCTTTTTTCCTAGCTTCTTATAATTCCATTTGTTTTGGTGCATGGAGTTCATTTACAGATCTTATCATCGCTTCTTCTATAAATGCCAATTTACTTAAGAAATTTAAAAACGCTGTCACTCATCGAAAACTGCTGGAAAAATACTTTGAGGGCTTTGCAAATGTTGAAAGCACAAAACCTGAAAATACTTGAAAGGAGAATCAATCCTATAGCAATTTTACATGCGCTTCTCTGTGCTTGTTTCTTAGTGTGTGAAGTTGGGATCCACCCTTACGAAGTGCTTTGGGGTTGTGGGATGAAAGTGTTGCTGTCTCCACCCGCAAAGCGTGGTGGCTCTGAGCCCCAGTTTGGAAAAGGGAAATGTGGCAATTCAGGTGGCTTCCTCCGAGCTGCTGAACAAGTGAAAGGGCCATCTTCAGTATGCTGCGGGTATTCACACCTACTCGCTGGTGCTGGCCAGAAGGTCTGTGACTGAAAGGCCCAGGGAGAAACCAGTTGGGTCATATTTGATGCGAGAGGTGCTCAGAGCACCTGCACATTTGACATACTTGGTAGATACATTTTTTGCCACGTGTAGTTCGGACAGTCTCTTTCTTGCCACCTGTCTAGCTTGCTCACCAAGTGCAGCGCTTTGTTTGGTTTAGGGCAGTGGCACGCACATGCTGTATGGATCTGTGCCACGCTGAGCCAAGCCCTGGGGTTGGACGGCTCGGGGGAAGTACTTCCTGAGCCCTGTGCTCAACCACTGCAGCACACACTGCGTATAAACCATGGTCTGTCTGGGACCCCTGCGATGGCTTTGGCAGAGCAAAATGGCAGGAATACTAATCTGTCCATTTCTTCTGATTTGTTGGTTTCATTGTAGTTGTCAGTGTCACCTCAGTGGAGGTTTGTAAATGCAGCATTTCATTTACTGGTCAGTTTTGGGTAACACATCTCATTTGCTACAAACCAGCAAAGTTACCCACTTCTAGGCTTCAGGAACCTGCAGCTTGTTCAGGGTGGGTTTTTATCCTCTCCTGTCAGGCAGGCTTGTCATTTGTCCATTTATCTAGAGCATCTTATTTATACTTTGCACGTATGATGGTGTTTGAGCAGCAATATTTGTGAGAAATGAATGTGACAAGTAGGTTTCTGACTGACAATAACGTTTCTTACCACCTTCTTTTAAAAATAGCACAAATTAGGGACTTTAAAATAAACTGTTGGCAGAGCTGTACAAAGACATCACTGTCATGGGGCAAGCTTTGGGCGTTACTTGAAGACACTAATTCAGGGTATAGGTATTGACTTTTTAGAAGCACAAACTTGGTGAATAGTGCAGTGCACAGTGGTTTGAACTGAAGTGATCATTCTAGGTGCTGGATAACACTGATCGGTTTCATTAATCCATCCTGGACAGCTCTAAAGGTTTGCTCCTGTTTTAAAAGCTATGTGATCTTTAATAGATACACTTCTTAATCTCCTTTTCAGTATGTTGTTTCTAAATTTGAGTCAAGGCTTGTGCAGACAGCACTGTGAATTGTACCTGTGCCAGGAAAGCTGCTTCACCTTCATGATGGGTCATGGAAATTTTTGGTGTTTTTTAAGCTGAGGTATGTGACAGTTCCTCATGAATGCGTGGGAACTGAGTCCGTGATAATAGCAGGAGAACATCTCACTGTCTGCCCTGCATCACAGCACGCTGGCATGGCTGGGCACGTGTAACGCTGGTAATCAAGGGGGCTGCACTCCGTAAGCCAGGTCTGAGCTCAGTCTGTACAGGTGGTGAACTTTCCTTACGCTCTGCATTTCGGGACTTGGTTTTCAATGGTGGCCTCAAATCTGGCTATTCTACTTTTGTCTGTTTTAAAAAACAAATATAATTCTTCACATGTAATTGAAAAAATGGAACTTGTTGCAGTGGGCAGGTAGTTCATGTTCTACTTCTCCAGTTAATTCTGCTGTATTATGTACAAAGGACGAATGTTTTCCAAGTGACATCGCTGTGGAAAGGTGGAGTCAGTATCCCTTGAACGTAGCCGGGAGGGAAGCTGCAGAGAACATGGGTGGTGGTCATCAGACAGCTTGTACATTTTAATATCTATGAGCTCTCATGCTTGTAGCAAATGAGGGAGAACACAGTATTTATTCCTCTTCGCTTTCCAATATTTGTCACTGATTTGTCTTTAACAGTCATGATTCTTCCCTGCAAAATCCTGGGCCTCTTCCTCTCCTGTGCTCTCCAAGCCTTTAGGAAGCTTAGCAGGGAGGATCAGTTTGACATTAACTGTCAGGATAGGAAGAGAAAGGAGCTGGACTTAGTCAATAAGAAAGATTTGGGTGGTTGCAAAGATGGACAGATGTAGGATTTGTAGAGCAAAGGATATGTTTGGGGATTGAACGTAACTGTGCATATCCAGCCTGCGTCAAGTGTGGCTGGAGGCTGACTAGTGACGTCCAACTGTGATTTACTTCCCCCCTTATCTCGGTTAAACACTGCTTAGCAAACTCGGAGTGCATTGCGGCCAACTTTTGCTCTCTTAATAGAGCAAGCTGAATGCAAGCTGGAGTCAGATAGCTCTCCAGTGAAAAACTGCACAGACTGGCATGTTACCAGTTGTTACTTCCTAGAAGAGCAAGCTGTGTTGTGTGGTGCTTGGGTTATCTGAAACAGAGCGGGCTGGCGGAGTCGGATGCAGCCATTTAGAGATGTGATGCGTGTTTTTCTTTCTTCACAGAAAAGTATTTCCTGAGGCTTTCCTCAGAATCTGTGTCAGCGCAGCAAGTTAGTGGCAGCTCTGTCTGGGAGAGTAGAAGTTTAGCATGGTGACGCTGTAATATCTTTATAAGACCACCTAGGTTAGAAATGTCTTGTTCTTCATTTGCAGATAGCTGTTATGATTCAGAGCTGGGTTTTTTCTCTCTTCTTTTTCTTTTTTTTTTTTTCTTTTTCTTCCTCCTGTGGAGACGGAAATGAAATTCAAGGGAGAAACTTAAAATGCCTCTAGGACTCTTAACAGTATTGGGGTTCTGGAGTTATAAAACATCAGAAACATGCAGTCTCCCCCCAGAGTCTGCGTACTGCTTTGTCATGGAAAGGGATGAGAGATTGCCTGTGTTTCACTCTGATGCTTCTGGTTGTATGGATTTCACCTTCTAAATATTACAAGATGACCAGCTTACAAGCTGGACGTCTGAATTGGTTTATAAATGAGACCGCTGAAAATCCTGATTGCCTTACTCAAAGCATGTAGCAGGATAGCTGCTTCCTTTTGAGGCCTGGAGGAGCAGGACCAGTGCAGTCCTAGTTTTGGTCCAGTCAACTCTGCAGTCTAGACCACAGAGTTGGCTAATCCAAAGCAGGAGGGCAGAGTGCGGTGGGTGGCTTGTCCTCACCCGGACGACTTCGGTGCTCTTCCCTCCCCTCTCTCTGGCTACCACCTCAAGATTCTGCCTGTGTTTAAACAGCCCAAAATTACCTGTGCAGGCATCCCACTGGGATGGAGAAGGGTACACCCACCTTTTTTGCCAACATCACCATATTCCCTTGGCTTAAAGCTCTCTGCCAACCATCATTTCAACTCAGTGCACTGGGGCTGAATTCCCCTTGGGCAAGTCCCATTTACAGTGTAGTTTCAGTTGGTCGATGAGGCTGCAGATAGTGTAGAGAAACTGTCGTCCTACTCATCTTACCCCAGAGGAGAAGGCCGTCTGGAGCCTACATGAAGTGGCTGCAAGCAGAAGAGTCTTTTACTTCCCTGTGCAAAATGCGGAGTCAAAGCAGACTTTGGGAACAGGCTGTTTCCTTTTTTTAGTTCCCTTTTTTAATTTTTTTTTTTTTTTTTAAATGCTTGCAATCATATTGAATTAAGAGATGGCACAACCTTTCCCACCCCTCTGAAACCTTTCCCACCCCTCTGGAGGATCATACAGCTTTGTATGTTGAGGGTTGGGTTTTTAAAAGCACCAAGCATTGCTCTCAGTCTCTCGGTGTAGTTTGAAAGTTTTTCCCATCCACTTAAATGCAGACAGAGTTAGGTGGCCCTTAAATGGTTTTGTTTGCCCTATCCTGAAAATCTAAGGTCTGTGACACAAGACTGTGCTTTCCTACATGCTCTTCTGAAGTGTTGGGTAGCCAAGGCGTGGTGGGCTACATATACCAATGTAAAGGGAGAAGGAGACGTGCAGGTCTTGAATTAGGAATGTCACCATAGAAAGCAGGCGGGAGCTTCTCAGGATCTAAGAGGAGGAGGCTGTGAGTCAGAGAGATTTGCTTTGTTTAGCAGAGTGACACACTGGCCTGAGAATGGACTAGCAAGTTTTACTTTTGAAGTGGAATGGTTCACAGAAAATAAGAGGCTGAAGTGTCAGGCTGTGCGACTTGAATTAAACTAACTTTTGGCTTTAATAAGCTATGGCCTCTCTAGCAAAATAAACCATGGATTTGGATTACAAACGGCACCTGGAGTTTGGGATTAAAAAGGGTTTTGCAAAAACTGGCCCTTTTTTTTTTCTCCACACCCGCCACTCCTGCCACCTCCCACTCCCTTTTATGAGCCTCTCTTCTGAAAGGAGTTGGGGCTGTCTTGTCAGTCACTCCATGGCCGAGCACCCCACACTGAACCTTTGTCTCCGGAAAAGCAAGCGCATTTGGGCAGCGGTTATCCCAGGCCGGAGGGAATCAGTGTGTCTAGCTGTGATACAGAGAGGGTCTCTGACATAGCTGGGCTCTGTCTGACTGCAAGCCTTACCCCTTGGCTCATGTGGCAGGAATGGTGAAGAGAGCTGCATGTGCAGAATGAGTTCGCTGTGTTGGGAGCTGGGGCGCTGAGTCCCTTTCTTGCCTCCCTGCTCAGTGCCAAAGGGTTTCAGCAAGTGATAGTGACCTTGGCTGGAAGCTCTTTGAGAAGAAGTAGAAGAAGGAAGGTTTGTATCCTACTTCCTCAGCTGATGAGATTGTATACGCTTATACTTCTGGCTGATGCTTCTCAATCAAGATGAATTTTTCTCAGAGGCGGAGATGTATTTAATGGATGGGATTGTATGTGATGAAGGGGAGATTCAAACTGTCTCTCGAAACTGTGATAGTATTCTCAGACATCTTCCAGCCTTTTCAGAGGGTGTCCAGGCAAAGATGTTCATAACTTGTGATGGTAATTTGTTGGAAGAAATAGTTCAGTAGCTCATTACAGCTCTCAGGCTCATCTTCGGTTAAATTTGGGTCCGTACAAAGTCATTTTGAAGCTGCTGGTTTTGTCACCATCAGATGCATCATGTGTGGAAGACCCTGAAGTGAAGCCAATTTTGAAATCTTTTAAAATGTCCATTTCATTTCTTTGGCCTGGCTACCTGACATTGCATGCGTCAACAAAGCTCGATTTCTTTATTTTTGTTTTTTTCCCCCTGTCAGCTTCAATAGTTTGGTTGATGATGAGTACGAGGATATTATCAGAATATGTTGAATCAAGCTAACTTTGCTAATCTGTTCCAGATTCAAAATAGAGGTAAAACATCTGCTTTGGTTGTTGAGTGGAGCTCCATGCCAACTACAGCATGCCTAATGCAAAGAGATTAAATGCTGTTATGGACGGATCTGCATGTTCACACATAGTCACTCTGCTATTAAAGGAAATAACACTGTCATCAGCTTCAGTAGTTCAACATTTTTAATCTAAGTTTTATACTAGCTATGCCAGAGCCTAAAATCTGCAAAGGATGTTACTGTTTTATGAAAACAGTAATAACTGACCACGGTGCTCTTCAAGAGCACTGTGAGCTGCATGATCCTCTAGGAGAAATCAGGAAACATGAATGTTATCTTTTAATGCCTTTTAAAGTGTATTTGACACTGGCTGTCTATGAGAAGGTAATTTGGGAGACTGAGTTTTTTCTGGAGCTGGCAGGAGGACAGCTGTGGGAATGGCACTTGGTCACCAGAGGAATGAGCCTCGTTGCAGTGCTTAGGAGAGGGGTGTTGGGGAGGCTTTGTGTGTGATCTGCAATGCAAGGGGAAGTTCCTTGAACCTGAGCGAGGTCTGCCTGTAGTGTTAGGGTAGGACCGAGCAAGTCAGAGGTTTCAGATTTTGCCAAAGTCCCTCTTGTGACCCCAGAGGCTTGCTATTGTCTGGGGCTTGGTTAGACACCTGTGACAGCAGGGCATTGGAAGTATCGCAAGTCACTCCTAAGAAGATGAGATTCAGGGACGTGTGGTCATGACTGCAAAATACATCCGTCCCTCAGGGAAGCTCAGTGTGTGAACTTGTGAAGGAACCTGTAGCTGTAATTACCTTCTGATGAGTGAACCAAACGGGGCCTGAAAGTTCTGTTGGTGTTATGCCAAGCGACAGGGTGTTTCTGCCCAGAGGCACTAGACTCCTTGAACTTTTGGAAATATATACATTTTTATTGATTTCTGTAGAAATTTCTCTAGCACTGTGTGCCTCGTTGTTTGAATAACTGCTCCTTTTATGGTGTAGTTCTCAGCTGAAATGCTAGAACATGCGTGGTGTCGACTTTTTATTGGAAGTGCACTCTGCTGTAGCTTTTCCTTTTTGCATTAAGCTTTGTGTTTATGGAAGTGCAGTGTTAATTTGGGTTGTCTTTGCTTTTGTGTTTTCCATCCCTTGCCTACTGAAGCCTGCAAAAAAGGATCCCTTTGACTTTCAGTGGTCATTGGGCTAGAAGCATTTTCCGAAGGATGGTCATCTGTTACAGCATTTCACTGTAACTCAGCCCATTGGTAACCAAGGTCCTGATTTGCATTCCCTTTAGTGGAGCAGAAATAATATATGTACTGCAAGTCGTTCTCATGTTCCCTTTGAATTTCCTCTTTGTGGGCTGACTAGCTCCACTCTCTTTAGATTTTTCCTTGTAAATCATGTTTCAGAGCTCTGTTTTGCTCCTTGAGTCAAGTGGTACCCCAAATGAAATGTCTCACTCTGCAGTACTGAGCAGCTTGGAAGGACTGCTGTTGTGTTTTGCAAGCCGTACTCCTATTTTAAGGTCTCTTCCTCCTTCATAACATTGTCTGCTTATGTTCCGTTAGTAAACTGCAGTCCCAAATTCTTTCTTACACAGCATCACTATGTAACAACTCCGGAGTTGTTGCTAAAAGGCATGCTGTGCTCTCCTCCATTCTGAGCAGTGTTCTCCTCTCCCTCCAGCCCAGTTGTTTGCGTACTTTGTCAAGGTGGTTGTAGACTCTGATCCTGCCCTCCAACGTCCTTGTAGTCACTTGGAAACCAGAAGTATCTGCAAACGTATTAAGACACTCTCTGTTTCATAGCTGCCGTCTTTGTGTGTACGTTAATATAAACCAGACACTGTTAGCCAGCGGAAGTCCTAATCTTACCAAGATCTTAGGGGATTGGATGCCGCTTTATAGAAGTCTAAATCAGGATTTATTTTCTAAAAACAAAAGGATTTTTATTGGTGTGCACGCTGAGTATCAGTGCCGGCTGCGAGTGCCAGGTACAGCGCTCAAGGACAGTACAAGCAGAGATTCACTGGGCCGTTGCGCTGCACCGTTGGGCGCTCAGGACACGAGGTGGAAGGCAGGTCTTGCTGGCGGGGGGAAACACAAAGGTTGCTTAGACCAGCTGCACTGTGCAGCGGTGCTTGCTCATGCTTACCTCTGCAGGGTAGAGAGGGGCAAGTCATGGTTTCATAAAATGAAGGAAGGTAAACTTACAACACTTCCGTTTCCTATTTTTTTTCTTTTTCTGGGGTGCCACTGCTGCTGGTGCAGTGGGGTGAAGGCAGGATGTCGGCGCTCTCCAGAGGATGTGGGGCCACTGGATGTGTCTGGTCAAGTGGACAGCTGCAACCAGTGTGAACCTGTGTGTTCCCCAGAGCATTCCCCTTGCACACAGGATTGGTTTTATCACCTTTTTTCCTCCTCTTCTGCAATACAAAACCTAAGAAATTGGCCAAAAAAAAAAAAAAAAAAATGCTGGTGTGCTTGAAATGTGTTTGAATGGCTGTGGGACAGTGAGCAGGAAATGAAACTTTTGGCAAGGTTGGTGTTTTCCAAGTGAGCTTCTCCCCTAACTGCTTTACTCTTAAATCTCTAGCGAGGAGCAGAGCTCTCCTGGGGTTGCTGCTGCTCTGCCCTGCTGATGGCCATTTCATTTCTCCTGAAGTTTGTAATCTCGTGCCGCCTTGGCCACCCATCAGCCCTGCTTCTGCTGGGGGAAAGCACACGGCTCCTCTGAAAGCAGGAGACGTAATTTGGCACAACACCTCTGGCTTGGGACTTCACAAACACCATTTGGAGTTTATGCCCCCAGAGAGTTTACTTTCTGTTGGCCTCTTGTTCAGAAAACACTGCCATCCTTGGTGCCAGGCCTTCTTCCCGGCTCCTACCTAGAAGATGGATGGATTATGGGGGAAGGAAGAAAAGAGAGGACAAAAAAGAAGGGGCAAAAAGAGTGAAAATATTGGTGTGATAGGAAGAACTCAAATGGATTATGGTGCAGCATTCGCTGCTGGGAATGCTGGTGGTGCCATTACAATCCCATGACGCTTGTTTAACGGTGTCGTTGATGTGTCTGTTGTGACATATTACACCACACCCATTTAGTATCAAGACAAACCCTCAAGGAATTCGAGAGGACAAGAAAAATTCAGGATACCATTAGATCGATTATCCTCAATCTTTGTAGATATTCCAACAAATTTTATTATGCTGTCAGCAACAGACTTTTCTCCACTAAAATGGGCAACAAATGCTGGCGAACATAACAAATGTTATGCTACTATATTTATTTTTGTCTCCTTTGCAAAAATTCTTTCTTATTTTAACTAGTCTGCAGCATGCTGAGTCTTTGTCCCCACTTGATTAATGTAACTTCAAGACAGTATTTATTAAATAATTTTTTGATACGATATGCGGGTGCTTAAGAAACCATACACCCTGCAACCCCACATGCCCAAACTAAACCCCACCACTTATCTCGAGACCAGCAGACAGCCTCCAGTAATGAGAGTGAAGGAAAGGACACTGGACAAGCTGATTTAAACATGCTTAGCTCTTTTCCTTTTGAGAAGTGATCTAAATTTAACATGCCATGAGTTATTTTGGTGCCTTTAACTGATAAGTTTAACAAAACATAGGCCACTTGCAGTACGTTTGGTGTGTAGAGGAATTTCAAGATTCCAGGAACGGCAGGATGTAACCTTCGCTTCACCTGGAAACATAAGCAATTCTTGGGGCAGTTGATAGGCTTCATAATGAAAAATGGGAGGCAGCCAAAATCAGGAGCCAAGCTCTCAGCCAGAAATAGATCTGCCGGGAGGCTTGTTTTGCACCGGTCAGAATGGCATATCAAAAATTGTGCGAACAGAAATACCAGCCTTGATCCAGCATTGCACAGGCAGAGTCAATCCTATTTTCCTTTTTAAGTATTGTGAAAGCTTGACTAAATAAACATTGTGTTAATGTGTCAGCTGTTTCAATATGTTGTAATACTTTTTCTCTGGCTAGTTTTCATTTTGCTTATGGTTTTCTTGCTCGCTTGAAATGTGAGTGTGTATTTGAGGGTGTGTATTTTCAATTAAAGATGTTCAAGTGTGTATCACCTAAGAAATCCAGCTCCTCTGCTCTAGCAGAGTGGAAATGGGGCAGTAGAGAGAGGGACAAAGGTTTAAATCTCTTGGAGGAGGCAAGTAGAGGAGGGGAAAGTGCTGGGCAGAGAGGAGCAGGGTGGTGGTGGGGAGGCAGCAGTGTGAAGCAGGTTTATTCTCCCTACTTTACAGGCAGATTATGGGGAAATGAACAGAAGTATATTCTGGTTTGCACATCATTTACTTGTGTTTATTGTTAATTGTGATTACGTTTAATTATAATTATGCTTAATTACGTTAAGGATCTGTTGCCTTCTCCCTCTGGCCGGAGACCTGGAGTTTTGTGGGTGGGGTGTAAGCAAAAGCTTTCCGGGGTCCTGCTGACTGGGGGCAGAGAGACAGAAGCCTGTGGGAGCCCATCCTGGGTTTCCAGTCTCAAGCCCAGTTGCAAAGGCCTAAACTGGTTTGGAGGGGATATAATTTAAAAGCAGGTGATGCAGCATGTGTTGTGACAGCCCTGCTCTCATTTCAAGCTTGAGCTATGCTCTAAGCAGTTGGGGTTGTCCTTTTCCAAGCATATGCAATGTTCAAAGCAGGAGCCTTAACGGAAGGTGGTTTTCAGCTTGTTAGACAATCTTGTTTCAGGCGTCTTTACTGCTACTACTTCAACCCTTTGCCAGCGATCTTTGCCTTTTTTTTTCCTTCCCTCAGTGATGTACGGTCGCTGTAAGGAAGGAGAACTTACAGTTTGGGGTAAAAACACTTGTTAACCTAAAGCTGATGATTTGATTTTTCCATTCTCAAGATGCAGAAAGGTGTCTTGTTAACTTGAATTTCCAGCCTCTAAACCTGATCAGTACCAGATACCAGGCACCCGGCCAGGTTCAGGCCGAGAGGTGGGAGTGCTCTCAGGATGCAGGCTCTTCCCTGGGCTGCACTGCCCCTGCGGCTGTCCCACAGGGTAAGGTTGGGGCTGCCCTACTGTGGTAGCTTGAGATTAATCATCATCCTGCTAGCAATGTATGCCAGTGATTAAACTCAGGCTTTATTAATGTCACCAGCAATGGCAATATCTGGTGATCATGTTAGAATCATCGTATCCCAACTATTTCTGCACCAAGTGTTTCAGGAAATACTCAGGTGTTCATTTGTGAAGCCACTGTAGGAAAGGCTGAGTGCCTGCCTAAGTGGGAACTACCTACAGACCGTGTAGCATAGCGTGAATTATTCAGACATTTGAGAACAACTGCTTGAAATCGGGAACTACTTATGTATTACTGAGCGTTTAACTAATCATTGGGAGGGGGGAAAAGCACTGAAGAGAGACCTAGCATTGTTTTTAACACGCTGAACATCTTTGCGGACATCCTCATCTGATGCCGCTCAGTACCTGTCCCTTAGGGTTAGACAGTACTGTCGCTGTAGGTGTGCACTGGGCTATTTTCACATCTGGTCACTGAGCATTTCTTTGTGTTTTCATGAAGTTGCCGTTCACTGTTTGATTTGACAGATCGGCGGGGCAGGCTCTCCGGCACTGAGGCTGCGGGGCAGGTTCAGGAGGTCCTAGGTTGTCCAGGGAAATGTGGACACACCGCTCCAGCTTCTTTCTTTAAAAAATTTATGTACAAAGCTGCTCTCGATGCTAATCATCTGCTCTAATTACAGTTTATACATATATTTTTTCCTAATCTCAACAAATGGAGCAGCGATTGATTCTCCGCTGCTCCCAGAGGAGGTTTCCTGTGTGCCCTGTGCCACTGACACTGAAGTCCTATTTATGGTCTGAAGGATCAATGCAGCCTGAGGTTTTGGAGAAGCTAAATAGAAACAGGCTGTTATCAATGAGATGGAGAGAAATGGAGAGGCATTACAGGAGAAGCTGACACTTCTTGCTGTGAAACTTAACTGCCCAGCACATCCCTCTAAGCAACTTAAGTGTGTGGTGTGGCAGCGAGTTATGAAGTCATTGGTCTGGGGGGGAGGTGTCTAGAGCAGTTGTGTCCTTTAAATAATAGCTTAAAAATAACGTGAAGATCTCTTGAAGTTTCTGAGAGCCATCTACCCAGAGATTTTCTTACTTTCAGGAGTATTGATTCGTGTTTTGTTGAATACCTCTCTGTATCATGTAAGTTTGTTGGTCCTTGGGCATGACACAGTGGAACAAATTGAGATAAGTAGCAGTGAGTAGGCATACATGCTGTCCTTTCTACCGTGGATTATGTGCAATCCTTGTAAATAATTGGTCTGCAAAAAATGGAAGGACTAAGAAGATAGAATTAAATTAGTTGAAGAACTACTTTCCTGATGGATTTGAAATACTGCAGTGTACAGGGTATTTACTGATCTGGTGAGTAGAAGTGTCCCAGGTATGTGTATTTGCTCACTTAACAGTGCTCTCAGTTTGCCATAGTGTTTCCAGAGGACCAGTATACCCTATTTTTGGATTTGATTCTCTCCACTGGCTGTTCAGTATCTTGGACAAGTATTCCTTAGGAGTCACTTGGTAAAAATCTCTAATTGCTCTGAAACACCCCTTAGCAACTATCCAAGGACATTCTTCTCTGAATACCAGCTCTGTGAAAGTACTTTGCTGTTAGAAACCAGTGTATATGAATTCCAATAACAGAAACACAGTCTTTGAAATAATAACAATTTAAGAGTAAACTTCTCTTTGTATTTACCAAGCAATTAATTCCTAAAACACAGCAAAAGGCTAACCACTAATGCAAGTGAAGTAGACTGCAAGGCCTCTTAGAAAACGATTAGTGTTGAATAATTTCTGTGCACAGAACTGTATAAATACCAGGCACCAGGGAAATGCGCTCTAAGAATTAAGAGAAATCCAGTTTATGACTGCTCACTCATGCAGACTTAAAAGTTAAACCAGCATTTCAGATATTCACGTGTTGTACGCTTGGAGGGAGAAAGTCCTGAATTAAAATGAGGAAGAGGGGTGGTTGTGCTGTGGGCAGTGGAAGGAAATAGATGTACGTGATGTGACATAGCAGACAACCTTGTAATCTTGATTAATGGGAGTACCTGCAGGAGAAAAGAGGTGTTTGGGAAAACACTGACAAAATCAATACCACTTTGAAATGATTATGTGTCTTGCTACATTGTCTTTCCAGTTAAAGAGAAATGAGTACATGGGTATATCCAAGTGTTCAGTCCAGCAACTTGATGTAATGCAATTAGAACAAGTAAAGGATCAATATATAACTCCTCTTCACACACAAGACCAAACGATAGCATATTATATCAAATCAGCATGGGAATCGATCATCCTTTTCCTGTCTGCCTCCAGATTCTGTTCAATGAAAATCTGGCTTAGCTAGTGAGTCAGGATATCTAAAATCAAGGTAAAATATTTGATGTATGTCACAGCCAACGAAAATGCTAAGTGGTTTGGTAGGAGCTTCAGCACTCTCTTCAGACATAGTAATTAAAATGCTACTTGAGACAGTCCACTGAAATGCTTCATCTCATCTGGGATTCAGAGACCTGCGAATGCTGCTTGGGAATAGTCTCAGCTTTCCTCTGTACTGTCACGTCTATGGAGGAGAATTTCCCAAGGCCAGACTTCTGCTGCTGCTGTGGCTTGTTGGCTCCCCGGATGCCAACTGAGCCACAGGGTGTTCTTCCACGTGGGCTTAAGCACTCTGTTGCTGAAATGCTGGCTGGGCCTTTGGTTCCCTGAGCTAATTTTACCTGGCGAAGTCCAGGTTGCGATTGGCCTGTATGCAGTAAAGACAGGGATGTGTTCCAGCAGTGTCTGCAGATAACGTTTTATTTGTACTGTAACGCTCGTTTCAGCACAAAGTAAAGAACAGTCTAATAAAACTTGTTGATGAGTTTCACACTTGCAATAGTAACTCTGTAGAAAAAGTAACATGGAAAGGTTTTTGTTAGCTGCTGGTGTATATTTTGAGGAAAAAAATGTGAACAATCCCAGCTGAAACCCTCTTTAAGAATTTGGGAGCTCTGGAGAGCTGAGCTGATGAAACAGTTGTTCATCAGTCTGAAACCTGCACCCTTGCTTAATTCTAATAATAGTTATACTTAACATGCTCTCTTTTTTCTTTTTTCTTTTTCTTTAGTCTGGGTGTTTAACAACTTCTGAATCTGAAGAATTATAAAGCAAAATTTTCTGTTAATGAAATAACCCGTTCATGATGTTGTCATAGGTTTCAGAAATTATTTCCAAAAATACACTGTATCTTCCTTTGATAATTAGGATGTGATTATCTGCCCTTCAGGAATTTTAAGAAAAAGTAATTTAAAGTTGAAGTCATTCGTACATGAACATCATTATCGCCGAAGATGAAGAAAGTAATCTGTGCCAGTCATTGGACACCCATCAGCAACACCTAATACACATTACTGCACAGGTTCCATTTCAGCACTGTCAGCTGCTGAACGGAGCAAGGCTTTTTCCATCGTGCTGATGGATGCCAATGCACATTCCCATCTCCGATCTCAGATGCGGCAGCAATGCTGCTCCATACTTCTGACATTTTTCCTGAACGGGTCGTTATACGTGACTGGGCATCTTACACAGAAATGTGTCGTGATATGTGATAAAAATCCTTTAACAATAACGTTTCTCACTTCAAAACCAATACCTTTGAATATGAATTTAAATCCTGAAATAGTAAATTAGACGAATGGTCAGTTGGAGACAGCTGCACAGGAGTGACTGTCCTGGTTTTATCTGTGCTTTCCAATTTACAGGCTCTGAGTGTTCTGTCGTCTCTGTCTCTTGTTGTTACAATTAGCAGGGATAGATTCTATTGTCATTAATTTATAAAAAGTCAGTTTCAGGGAAAAACCCATCTGCAAGTGTGTTCAGAGACTGATGTACTCCGATAAGGGTAGTTGTTGCCTGGCCACTGGGTTGTGTTGCCATTGAAATGGAGTTGTTCTCTTCTTTCCTGTTTATTTTGTTATTTCAATGTTATGCTAAATGTGCATGAAATGGAAATATTTTGGTGTGAGCATTCTAATTTCACAAACATTCACTGGTTCTTCACAGCTGTTAGTGTTAGGTTTGCCCTAAGTCTAGGGAATACTGCTGTTTATTAGTGTGCTAGGGGGCATAAGCTTAGAGAATCACTTTAAACAGTTTCTTTTGGTAGAGAAAAAAGCAGAAATGAGACCATCTCACTCTTGGCTAAATTCTGATTTGTTTGAGTTTGGCAAATGAGGGAAAGGGAACAGACTGAGGCCTGGTGCTTGCATCCTCCGGTGGGGCATAGTCTGTGTCCGTTCTGACGTGGGCTGGGAATGAAGCAGGCTAAAAGGTTTGAGTGAAATGCTAGGGTTTTTTTCTTTCTCTTTCAAACATCCACTACAACATGTACGGCTGCAGACAGTTGTAACAGAAGATGCTGTTTTAGTCCTTTTCCTATCAGAGGAGTGGCAAGAATGAAATTCCAGTGTGAATCCTTCTCAAGGACATAAGGGATTAATATGTCTTAAAATAGAAACCAGCAATTTAGAAATATATTTTCCATATTTGAATATGATGAATTTTGCAGTGAAAAGATTGGGACAAAATGGGATTTTCTCTGTTTTTCCAGCTTGTTTGTGAATTTAGAGATAACCTGTTTACAAGATAGTTGAATTCTTCAGAGCCTCAAGAACTGTTGCGGGTTTATGTGCTTAAGTAGTCATGCGTACTTCCATTTTGCAGAGTTATTTTAAATTCTGGTGATTGTGTAGCACCACAAACTTGTTTCTTGGCTGGCAGGGCCATGAGGCGGCCTGGAGGGGGGCAGCGAGCTCAGAGAGGCACGCTGCCTTTGGGAGGGGTGCGGGTGGAAGGGGGGCACCGCATGTTTCAGCTCTGGGCTTCATGGAATAGGGGTGTTTGTGATTTGTCCCTTTCTTTTTCTGAGTCTCCAGCAGCAAGGTTTCTGTGCTTTTAATTCAGCAGCTTGGTTGGTAACTCGGATGCCTGCTGCCGGGGGTCCAGAGCACAGCCAGGCGGAAGGGCTGGAGTTGCCAGTTCTGGACGTGTAACGGAGCAGTTGAGCATATGCAGCGCTCCCTCCCACTGATGGGCAGCATTGCCAGAGGACTGAGCATGGCATATTGTTTCTCCTATATGCCTGATTATTTATTTATGCACTCCGATTCATAATAGCGTAATAACAGACTTGAAACAATAAGATAATTATTTCCCTTCTTGGGTGGTTAAAATTAACTGTGCTCATTGCATATTTATTCAGTAAAAAGATACAAGATGTTTAGTAATTGCCCAGAAATTCATTATCTACATAATGTTCTGTTTCTAAATGTGTATTGCATGACCATTAGTGTGTGCCAACAGCAAGCATGCAGCAATATCTGATGTAATTAGTTCTCCCTTTACATGCCAGGGAGAACATCTGGGCTAATTGCGTGTTGTTGACCAAAGTTGCCATTCTAATGGGGGTCCCGGTTTGTGCTCATTATATGTGCAAACATACTCATGATTTCAGTTTATCCTCGAGCAAACTGATAGTTCTTACTGATGAGATACTCTTGGTGATTAGTTACGGGGATCATACAGTGTCTGTGTGCAGCATTAGTAAATGTTAGCAGGCATAATATGCTCGCCTTTTAAACGGAAAACAAACCAACCTGTAATGCTGCTTCTTCTGTTTCATTTTTCCAGCCACCACTGGTCCAAGCAATTTTCAGTGGCGATCCAGAAGAGATACGGATGTTGATCTACAAAACTGAGGATGTCAACGCCTTGGTATGTGACTTGGCATGTTATGTGATACGTAAGCACCATGCTTATGAACTGTTGCAATGGCAGTATTAATCGTGTCCTTATAATTAACACGTGACAGAATGGAAATTATATGGAAGTTAGAGATTAGGGGCTTCCGTGGAATCCTAATTAGCAGTCTGAAATGTAATTATCTCCAGCAGGTGACTTTAAGTGTATGGTAATTATTCCAAATGTGCAGGTCAGTTGGGGACATTGTTTTCTCTCTTACTGAGAAAATGAATGAAAACAGCTGAAAGCTGCATATTTTTGCTCTCTGTAGAGTTTCCTTTTTAAGAAGATTCTTTGCAGATCAGGAGCATTTGACTGTAATTCAGCATCTGACTGTACTGGAAATAAAGCTTTGCTATAGGTCTCTGCAGAGAGAGTAAGGAAGCAGTCTCTTGGCTGCGATTTGCCCACAAAGGAATTACTGCTCTGCAGATTGGCTTATTCTAGCCAGAACAATGGTAAGAAGCTGTAAACAAGTAGTAGTTAAGTGCTTTGGCAGTGGGGAAAAAAAAAAATCTCCATTTGAACTTGGTCTTTTTGCAGAAGTGGTTTTTTTTTTCCACCCCCTCTTTGATTTTAACTTACATCTGTACTGTTAGAAATGAACTCTGCCAGTCCTGACTACAATCTGTGGCCACTGAAAGTGGTGAGAATATAAAGCAGAAGCAGAATGGTGATTTCCAGGTGTTTCCTGGACTTTTGAATCAACCTTTCTTTTCTTCGTGTCTTTCTCTGACATAAAGCCGTCAGTTTATTCATAGCAAACTCCAGCAGTTTGTCTGGTGTAGTCTTGGCATTGCGGCTTTTGCAGGCAGTGGGGTCCAACCGTCTGGTTCAGAGCTGCAGAAAGGAGCTGGAGAAGTGATCCGACAGATCTGGTTAACTGGGCCTGCGCTCCATTTGCTGTCAAGTGGAAGACAAGAAAACCTGCTTATTTTCTTGAAACAAGTTCCTAAAGGTGCTTCCTGAAAGCATCCTCTCCCTTGAGTTTCCCCCTATTTGTTTTCCCTGAGGGTCTTAAAAAAACCCCAACCAACCCAACCACCTATATGAATATGATAGTCCTAAAATTTCCTCTGTATTTCATGTTGGTTTTTCAAAATAGCATTTCCTGTACAAGGTTATTGGAGGCTTCTCAAATGTTTTCGTATCCTTTGGCTGCAAGTGTGGTAGTGATAGTTGCTAAGGAGATGCTCTCAACTGTCAGATGCGATATTAAATGAAGAATATATATTTTATAGATGAGTACCACAGTGCTTCATAGAAAAAGTCATTGAACTTGAATGGTCTTGTCCAGAGTCCTGTTTAAGGTACTAAAAGTTCATCCAAGAATGCTCTGTCGGAACATCTATTTTGTCAGGAGCGAAAAACAAAGCTGTTCTTTGGAGTAATTAGAAAAATACCAGTCGACAGAACTCTGAAGATTGTGTTCTGGATAGTGATTGCAGACAAGTGTCAGATGCTTAACATATCACAGAAGAAAGATCAAAAGATAGCATTTTCCCTGCTTGTGCTGTGAGCTGGCAATTTGCACCGCGTGCTTACATTTCTATTTTGAGGGTGTTTTTAATTACTTCCATGTCGGTGTTTCTGTAGCGCTTGGTTGCTCACGTGAGAGGAAACTCTGAGACTGTTTGGCAGTGACTTGCCATTTGTTGATCATTTTGGTTAGCTGTGTTAACATTGGAATAGTTCAGATATATGTAGGAGAGGGAAATAAAACTGGTTTTTGCAGTGAGCTTTGGGGATTTCTGAAGTTTAAAAGCTTTTTGGAATCTGCTGCAAGAGAGGCATTTGGAAGGCAGAAGAAAAAATTTGCACATGGAGAAACTATGCAAAATTAGTGATACATGTGCATACTTCCTTAGAGAAAATTAATCTGAGAGAAAAGAGTTTAGAGCAGATGAGAAAATTAGAAGGTTACTCTTCCCCCCCCTCCCCGGTGAAGTAATTAATATTTTTCTAAGCCAGGAAGTGTATGTTGGTGCAAATGGCTGTGTTCTGGATGCTGCTGTAATTATGACTTCTAATTTACAACAAAATGAAAGCTGTAACTCCTTGGGTTAGAAGTGTGGGTTTAGTTCATTCTGCCACCCTACGTTCATTCGGCTTTGACCTCTCCAGTCCCAGCCAGCAGATCTCAGTGGGCTCCTGATGGGCCAGGTTGGGGATGGAGGTGTCGTGACACTGTCATTGCCTGCGTGTTTGTATCTGCGGAGCAGGTCTGCAGGGGAAGGGACAGTGGCACCCGCAGAGGTTGCCAGGCCTTACAGCCAGGACCATGTATTTAGAGGGTGGTTTATTACAGGATAAGGAAGGCAGTAAGGAAGTCCTTATGGAGAGACAGGGATGTATGCTGTTCATTGCTTCTTTTTCTCATTATCCTACTTAGTAAGGCATAGATGTGTTAGGAGGATTCAAGCTTTATCTAGGTCTTCACATGCATAACAAAAGTTATGTAGAGATTTCTGTAATACTGCTGAGCATGTGTTTGAGGTGGTACGAGTGCTTTAGGGTACAAGCGCGCGCACATTTAGGATTGTAAGTCTGAAAGGCTTTGCATGCTTGGGATAGCTAATGTGAAAACCAGCTTGTTGTTCAGTTTGGAGTGACATTTGGGACTAAGAGAGACCATAAGGTGGTATTCCAGCAATCTTGGGAACCAGACCCTCATCTCTGCTCTCATCCCGGGAATGATGATTGTATTTTTGGCACTATAGAGTCTCACAGGAGAATAAAAGCTGTCCTGGAAGTAAACACTCCTCTTCTAGAGGTAGTTCTGCCATGCTGGAAAGTCTTCTGGAGGATTGACTCAAGAACTAAGGAAAGCTTCTGCTTTGTCACAGTAGGACATTTTGGTGCTAGGCAATAGGTGTTTTTTCAGTGGGTATTTAGCCTTTAGTAGTGCTGTTTGATGCTGTTAATTTGGGTGGGAAGTGCTGGAGAACATTTTTTTTTCTACAGAAGGAAATTATGAACAGCTCTCAGGAATGTAAGCAAGCTGAATACTAAAACTGCATTGATGTTTGTGACCCAGCATGACTTTTGTTTAGAATAAATATTTTTTCTTTCAGAAAATAAGTAGATTTAAAAAAATATTTTATATAGAAGATGTTTGAACTGTGAGGAAGATTCTGCTGGAGTTTACTGAGAGTCTGAAATATTGGGAGTTGCTTTGTACAGCATGCTAGTATACTAGTGGGTACTAA
>NW_010241432.1:0-272 GCF_000690775.1 Eurypyga helias
CGCCCGGGCCCCGGAGCAGGGAAGGCGGGCTGCCTCCGCCCGAGCCCCGCGGAGCAGGCACGGGAGAGGAAACCCAGCCCGAGTCCTGAACGCTGCGCCTTGCCGGGAACGTCAGCCTTTGCCTTTAGCCCTCGGTCGCTTGCTGCCAGGCCTAAACGTTAAACCAGCCGTGATTCAGACCACTGAACGCAGTCACATGATGGGTGTAAGAACTATATAAAGAACAACAAAAAAAAAAGGATTTCTCCTCTCTTTTTTTTTTTTTAGATTAG
>NW_010241432.1:361-12665 GCF_000690775.1 Eurypyga helias
GTTCCCCGCACAGCTCCTGGAAGCCAGGTAACACCGGCGCTGGGCTTCCAAGAGCCCCGGTAAACCACGCCGGCCGCTCCATCGGCACAGTGCCAGGCTCCACGCCGGCTGGATGCAGCTGCGTGTCCCAGCCCACACCGCTTTCCTGAACTCCCCCTTTCAGCGCGTCTCCCTGCCAAGAAGCTCTTCCTGATCTTTAGCCTACATTTTCTTAGTTTAACCCTAGGAGGAGTCTGACTTGGCTCCGACTTGTGCACGGCTCTTCCATCTTCCAGGCTGCCACCGCACGCTGCCTTAACGCTTGATCGGCCGGCCTGCGCACAGGGAGATGTCTAAACCACTCCCGAATCCCGGCTGCTTCTCCTTCCTGTGCCCTTCCCATGGCATGGGGTCAGAGGAGGAGGGAGCCACCCGCCCAATGTTCCTCCCCTGCGACGGGCCTGCTGCCCTGCCAGCCCCTCTCGCAGTTGCAAGGCAAAGCTGTGACCCAAGCACTTATTTCCTCTTGTCAGGGAATGACTGCCCACATTTCCAGAGGGAAAATTTAAGCGACTGGGAACTGGGCCTGCTCCTGAGCCCAACACTAAATACAATTGTATCGGCAGCAATGCAGTGATGCCCTGCAGCCTGAGCTGACCACCTTCCTCACGTCAGCCCGGTCCTCCGGCTGGCGGTCCTGACCCCCTCCTCCCTCCTCCACCAAGGCAGACACCAAACACCTCTTCTGGGGCATCCCAAAGTTGTCCTTTGCTTCCCCCAGACTGCCCAGCCAACTCCGGCTCTGCCAGTGGGACCCAGCCAGACTCAGATGTGACAGGGTGGGGGGTGTCAGTGGTTGTGGCCGGTTAGCCTCCCTTACAACCATGGCTGCTTGAGCCTGCTCAAGGTTTAATCCCTCTGGTTTGGACTCAGGCACGGCGGCTCTGCTGCTCAGCTGTTCTGTGCCATGAACAACCTGACAGCTGGCGTTTTCAGTGGGGCTGCCTGAGCCCTGAGTTGTGCCAAACCTCACTCCGGTGGCCGCCCCACTGCCCAGCCTCCCCACCAGCCTCCTGTCCAGGAGCAGTGATGGCCCCGTTTTGTGAGGGGCCCAAGGCCACCCAGGAGCCAAAATTGGGGATTTGGTGAATATAGGCAGAATGGGAACGGGGAGGGAGAGCTGCTCTGAGAAGTGCCTGACCTTCCTGGCACTTAAAACGAAGGGCTTGTGCCCTGTTTGTAGTGCATCAACCAGCTCTCTGGGGAGTGTGGGCAGCCGTGTCTGGGCATGGGGACTTGGTGGGCAAAGTCTCCCTCAGGAACTTTGCGTCAATGCCCGTATTTGTGGAGTTTGTTTGTACAGGCCTCTGCTGCGCAGCCATCAAACATCCCTCCCTTCATGTGGCGGAGCAGCCTCCCTTGCCGACAGTGGTTATGGACAGTCCTCTTCCGTTCTCCACTGGTCACACCCCAGACACCGGCCTGCAACACCCAGCAAACAAGTGGCCACCAGTCTCCGGCCAGCTGGCCAGGGGAGGGTGGTTGTGGCTGGGGCCCTCACTGGCCTGCCCCAGCAGAGCTTGGCCAGGGTCCCTGCCTGGTGGGCTGCCCGGGAGCCGGCATGTGTTTGAAAAGTATGGGATGTGGCTGGACAGAATAGTCCAAAGCCTCAGGCTGTTCATTATCACACACACAATTACAGAACACTTGAGGTTGGCAGGGACTTCTAGAGGTCATCTGGCCCACCCTGCTCAAGCAGTGCCACCTAGAGATGGTTGCCCAGGACCATGTCCAGACGACTTTTGAATATCTCCAAGGATGGAGACTCCATAACCTCCCTGGGAAACTGCACCAGTGCTCGATCACCCTCAGGGTAAAAAAGTGTTTCTTGATGTTCACAGGGAACCTCCTGTGTTTCAAATTGTGCCAGTTGCTTCTCGTTCTGTCACTGAAAAGAGCCTGGCTCCATCCTCTTTGCACTCTCCCTTCATATATTTATATACATTGATGAGATGCCTCCCGAGCCTTCTCCTCTCCAGGCTGAACAGTCCTGTCTCTCTCATCCTTTCCTCATATGTCAGATGCTCCATTCCTTCATCATCTTTGTGGTCCTTTGCTGGGCTGTCTCTAGTAGTTTTGTATATATTCTACTTGACCACCTAGAAATGCCCCTGGGAATTAATGAGAGCTCACTCAGCATTCAACCTCCTGGCCACTCGTATGGGTCTTCATTTGAAGTGGTATTTGTGGCCCTAAGAAAAGAGCACAGAGCAGCCTGGCTCATAAGGATGTGATGCCTGTGGAATACTCTGGGAAATCTGGTCCTCGTGGGAGCGCTTCCAGGTCCAGAAGTCACACCTATGGACCTACTGGTGTCTGCAGCTGTGACCAAAGGACCGGCCTCTGTCCCCTTGTTAACTTGCCAAACCCCAGAAACCAGCAGGTAATTGGAGCAGTTCCTCTCACTTGAGCTTCACGTGCTTTCTTAGCAGCCTGACAAAGAGGAAAAAAAGCCCAATCACCGCATAAAACACAATCTCTGCTGTGTTAACAGCACTGTCTACTGGGTGGGTTTCAGAGCAATGATGAGGTCCAGCCCAAACCTAAGTACCCTCCTACAAAGCTGTGGAACCGCTGTCAATTTACTAGTTTTTGGATTAGGAAACTTAGAGAATAGATATCCAAGTTTATTTCAGCATTTCAAAAGCTTCTCCTGGGCTGAGGCCATCCTAATTGCTTTCTGAAGGCCTGTTTCTTATTTCTGAAGTCTTCCTACTGACTTCACTGAAAGCTGGATCAAACTCTGAACTCTTTAAAGCTCGTATCTCATCTGTACATTATTTACAAGCGTAATGTGATGCGTCATACTGGGTCCGCCATGGAAAGTACAGATTAATATTCAAGTGCGGGATGAGTGTTTTCATTGGCAGCTAACATGGAGCTTTTTTATAAAAAGTGGTTGCTAGTCCTTTTATTATTGCTTTTTCCTTAGGAAGATAATATGGCGTGCTGCTTCTTGTATTTTCTACTGCTTCTGTGTATTCAGAGAACTAAATCATAAACGCTTTGGCTTCCAAATGATTAACTGTTGAAATAAGCACTGTCACGTTGCTCCGCTTTTTAACGTCGGCGCTGTGAATTCATCTGGAGACATGGCGATGAGCAGTTAATCCCATCTGCCTCAGCGTAACGCACACGACACTCTCGCTCCGGTTCTCTGCGTCCCCCCTTGCTGCTTTTGCACTGTGAGGGGAACTGGGGCTTCCTTCGCTGTCTTGCTGTTTAGATGGCTAGGCACATGCCTACAGAGATATTTTCCACTTATTTTCATTAAGGCTCTTGCTTTGGCATTTTTCAGTCATGCCCTGGAGAGCCACCTGAAAGGAAAGACAACAGTACCTGGATGTTAGCTTGTGCAGTGCTTCTAATTAAACCTTGCATAATGACAAACCCCCTCCTGCCATTTGTTAAGATTTTCCCCACAGCATTATACATCCTCTTAATTAAGAGCAGAAGCTAAGTAATACCTATTTTATTCCCCCTTGCTTCCAATTAGTCATCCATTGATCGTTACCCACTCCACATTTGACAATTAACAGAGCCCCCACTCTCCGCAGGGCCGGGATGTGTATTCCTTCAGAAATGACACGTCTAGAGTAACGCGAGGGGAGCTGCGTGGGCGAGTAATGGGGCGAGAGGTGGGGGGAAGGGGAGGAGAAGGGCCACCCAAGTGGAACAAAAGACGGGTAACATATGCAAATGTTCAGTACGCGGGATGTGTTTTATATGAGGATGTATATGAGGTCATACACAGAGCTCAGCTGGCGGCCGTGCTGCTTTGGGGAAGCATGGGAATTTGAGGGACGGCTTGAGCTCTCTTGTGATCAAACGTACCTAGTCCACTGTCTTTTAAGATGTAAAGCGTTTCCTGATTTGGCTCTTTGCCGCTGCTTTTTTTTTCAGGAGAGCAGGAGGGGCATACTGGGATCGCTGCATCCTTTTCCCAAACCAGGCACCCTTCCTGGACGAGTAGCAACTTTTAGCAGGGGAATGCGGGAGGGCAGCGGGGCTGCAAGGCAGCTGGGAGCCTGAACTGTGGCAGTGGGTAAAGCGTAGGGGATGCCAGGGCCCTCGGGCCGGCCTCCGGCATGAGGGTGAGCCCCACGGTCCAGCGAGTAAGGCCACAACGTAGTCAGAACGCTTTCCCTGCATTCTTTTTTACCAGATGCAAATCCATCCATTACAGGGCTCAGGGATTTTGTGTGACGCTGTGACAATAAGCAGCTGAGCAAACTTCACAAGACTGGGGTTGCAGGGGGCTCGGCACCAAACGCTGATGCACAAAAAAGCAAACCAGAGCCCTCGGCAAGATGTAGCTGAGGCAGATCTGATCTAGAGGCAGGAGATAATCGCATTTCACTGCTCTTTGCCCTTTTAGCTATTCAGAGAGCTTAATGCTGAGTTATTCCCGACAATGAGCCAAACAAACTCCCATCTGGCCGGGTGAGGCCAATGCAACACTTGCCCTCAAGTCACGGGCACACCAGTCCTGCGATTTCCTCCCCCCCCCATAATTTTGAATGCACCTGCCCCACAACACTCGGTAAGAGAAACCGCAGCTGAGGCTCACAGCCTGCCCTAATCTGATCACCTAAATCCCAGGGCACAGCGAAACCCAGGCGCTGCGAGCACGGCTGTTGCTGCAAGCTTCGGCTCTCCCTCCGCGCAACGTGACGCACAGCTTACCCACCGAACGCTCTGTTTTCCCTGGGAGGGCACTCCTCTCCCCTTGCAGCCATCCTGCGTACTCGCACCGCAGGCCCCAAGCTGCGGCCAAGGCCTCGGCAGAAATGGTTTCCCTCCCCGACTGCGAAATCAGCTGCAGGGTGCTCTTTGCAGTAGCCGGAGGGAGACCCACAGTATCGCCGGGCGGCGGTAGGAGCACTCGCTGCTACCTACCCCTCTCCTGGCCTGGGAAAAGGGATTATAACTGATCACGTAGTGGGAGCCGGCGAGGGGGAAAAAGGGGAGAAAAAGGAGAAGCTCTTTTGTTGTTAACACCATTCTGTCCTCTGACCTACTCACATCCTGGTCTTAGATTTTTGTTAGGCATTCAGCTGCAGGGGAGGAATACAAGGAAGTGGACTGACGTTGGTGTAGGTGTAGATGTTTTTGTGTGTGAATGGCATTTGGAGATACAGCTGTACGCAACCCCCCTCCCCCATCACTGTCAGTATGAAGAACCAACAGAAAACATCTCAGAGACTGAAGTGAAGCGACCGTTTCCCCTCTAAACACTCCAAATGAATCTCAGTAACCTGGCTTTAGCTCTCAGAGCTCAATTCAGAAGCACTGGGAAGGACAGACTGACACGCGACACCAGTGGCATCCTGGCAAGGGGCCTCTTCCCCTTTTCCACTGAACTGACATGGGTTCTGGTTGATCTGCTCAGGAAAATCCAAAACTGAAGTGCCCCCTTCTGCAGTTAGGATGGCAGGGAATGCTGTCCCAACTCACAGGAGCCCCTTCAGTGATAAAATTTCCCTGGTGAGTCACAGGAAATGATAATCACTGCTTACCAAGACTGCAGAACACAATGAGGTTTCTTAGCTACAAACGGACTTCAGCTGTCCTTGAAAGACAGACAGACCCTCAAACTGACACAACTGGAGAAAATAAATATCCTTTTGTCGGCACTGCTGGTGGTAATTTCCCATCAGACAGGAAAAGCCTGCTTTGATGAATGAATATTGTCTACGCATTAGAAGAGGCGCTACTGTCTATCTCCTAATAGCTCTTGCACGCTTGGGCTCCGCCTCGTGTGAGGCCCTTAAGCCCCCGGGGTCCAATGTGGGAGCGTTCGTTAGCGTACTGCATTTTTTTTATTGCAGTATTTGAGAAAAGGATGGTGCGTATTAAAATAAATCCGAGCAACTTCCCACTCACCTTGAAGTTACGTGGCAAGGTCAAAGACATTTAGCAGTCATCTGCCTTCTCAGTCTGCAGATAGTCCTTTCCAGGCTAAAGGCTTCAGGAGAAACACTCGCACTGGAGACAGCTTTTCCATATATGACTATTTTTTGTAATTTTAGCAGTTAATCGCTTTCACATTTTGTATTTACTTGGCTTTTCTACAGTGGCAATTAAATCAAAACCAGATCCTCACACAGAACTAAGTCGCACACCGTTTGCAGAAGCAAAGAGTATTATGCTAGTGCCTTTGACAAACTTTGGACCTTTTCGAAGACCCACCAAGTCTCCCGTCATTTCCTTCCCGTAGAAGTCCATTACCAGGCATTAATTGTACTAACCGTCTCCTTCGTGGCAGTGTTGCATTTCCACCTCTCCTTTTTCCTGGAATTGGCATTGGATTAAGCTCGGCAGAGAGATGCCTGGGTCACCCCACGGAGACCTTTCAGCTGCTGGTAGATCGCCTTTCCTGGAACTTCGCCGCCACACCACAGATCAGTTGGGAGTCAGGTGGGCTGGTGAGGGGAGCGTTTGGCCAATTGTTTTTATCTGGATAGAATTTATTTAGCCTTACCTTAAAAAAAAAATTATTGATGGTAACAGGAGATTTTTAATCTGATAATTCAACTTTCAGAGTCACCACGCAACTATTTGTGGTGTCTACACAGTGCTTAAAGAAAAGGTTTTTATTAATTGATAGCAGAAATGTTAACAACCTTGTTTAAATTTTTGCTAATGTTTTTATTTGAGAGATTAAAAAACCCAAACAACAAAACTCCCAACATTAAGAAAAAGAAGCAGAAGAGCTACCGATGAGAAATGGTCTGGATTTGCCACTCAGCGGTGGCACCAGTCTGCACACAAGCCAGCTGCAGGCAGAGATGTGGCAGAGACCAACATGGTACTCGTAGACCGAATGCGATACAAGAAACAACAAACCCAAGAATCAGAAATAAAGGCCATAAAACCCCGGCAACGCCCCATCCGAGTCCTACTTCCAACGGGAAATATAGGCAGAACTAATGTCCCGCATTACAGATGGAAACTGCATTTAAGTTTGTGGCACAGCAGAGGCTGCTAAGGAACGTGGCAGAATGGCCATGCTTTGCCACCGAGCGCTGGGCTGAGTACGTGAGATTTTGGCTTCGCCAGCCCGCTGAGTTACTACAGAGTCCTCAGTTCAGTGGATGACGTTTTAAGGCAGGGGGGTAGCTGTGGGAAAAAAGAGGACCACAACTCACTCCCTAAGTACTCAAAGGAAACTCAAAGTCCGACAAGAGCTATGGCCTCTTCAGTACTCCACAGCTACAGGTACAGCAACACCGCATATATCAGGTACATAACATTACTTATAGACTCTACATGTAAAACGTTAACCAATTTATCATGGAAACTTGGTAACAAGCAACATTTTGCCATATAAATTCACACTTCAAGAAAGGCCAAGTGTGGAGGCCTACTTTGCAAGAGGATTTTCAGTCGATGTTTCATATAGAAAATATTAAAACAACGATGACAATTTGTTCTCTCAATCTCAATTCATTATTGGGTTAGTTTTCAGGAACCGAAAAAGGTTCTTTTTAGAAAATGTGCGAATATTCAGAATATGAATGCACAATCTAAGTATTAAATAATTAAAAGTTTCAACTGTCAGAAAGTCTTACTGGCTGCAAAATTTTAAAGGAATAACAGCAATACAAGGCATAGAAAATCCTTTCCTGCGACGCTTTTCAAAGTATTGACGCTAAATGCAACAGAACTGTTAAAGAATAAGCCGCTCATCGAACAGAGAAATGAGGGACTAGCTGTGCATCCAACCACCTTCCTTACAGTTGAACTCCAGCTGTTGAAAAACAAGCTGACCTCATAGTTTGGAAACTGACGTCGCATAGGTACCTGGTCTGTGTACTCCTGGGAAATATGATGACCCAAACGGCATGACACCCTTTCTTGAAACGGTTTTAGCTCATCTCCACCATCATCTCCACAGTTTAAACAAAAGAACAACTATCCGAATGTAAAATGCTCTTTTTTAATTACTAAATTAAGAAAGTTAAACAGTTGTAAAATGTAAACTGGCAAATAAACCATAACAAAATGTAATTAAGACTTTAAAATTTGCAACTCAGTATTAAAAACTCAATAGAAGTAGAAAGGGATTTTTTTTTTTTTTGGTTAAACGTAAGTAATTCAAGGTTGGTGGTACAGACAACTGAAAAGGTAATACTTTGTTCTGTGCATCCCCCATGAAATGCAAAGAAGTGCATAGTAATTCCACTGGAGAACTTGCAGACATAAAGTAATTTCATTAGCAGTACAGGACATTTAACACACTTACTTTACAATGGAAAAATGTTACACATAAAACAGAAAAATCCTAGTTGCATGACCAACAGTTTAGCAGGTGGACATGGCTAAAATGCTGTGATTTTAAGACCATCTGAATGTGGTTACGCTGTTTAAGAAATCCTTTCGAAACATTTCAGTATACGTGTTTTGATACAAGAGGTCCTTGCAGTTTCGACTTTCCAGTTCGAACGGCGATGGTGTAGTTTTCTTGCTTTAAATATGTTCGCTTCAATTTCAAGAACAAATCATCACACACTTGTCAAACATTGGAAACATTACTGTAAATACAGCACATGATTCCTGAAAGAGCAAAGGTACAACCATCTACAGGTACATAATCATAAACAAAAAGTGCAATCCAATTTAAAAAAATCATGCTTGGCAAAAGCCAAAAATTAGATCACTGGCTTTCAGAATCCCACCAGTGTTTTCATGTCTGCAGTAAAATTATCGCTTTCTGGGTACTGCTGCAGCAGGATTCATTCAATCCCAAATGAGTTTCCTCTGCAAAGCACCCATATGCTGTATGTACAATATATATTTTATATATAAAAAAGCAAAAAACCAAACACCTGTCCTGATTTTTTTTTTAATTTTATTTGTTAAAACATGAAAAAAAATGTTTTAGACAAAGAGGCCACTTCTGGAAAATAATACTTTTAGTTGAATCAGGAGAAGACTAGTTAAAATCACATAGGTTTTGCGTTTTAAAAAAAGGAAAGCACTAGGATCAGTTATTGGCACTGAGTTACTATTTACAATGAACAGAGGTTTTGCAGTTTACATTAACATCGATACAATGCAGTTTCGGAGTCTCTGATTAAGAAAAAACCCAAGTGTTTTTCTCCTTTTCATCCAGAACATTCAGATTATTAGGACAAGTGGTCATAGGCAAGGGCTGCGGAAGTTCCCAGCTTCAGCCCCTCCTGGGCACGGAGGCGCTGGAAGATGCTGCGCTCTGGAGAAGGCGATCACGGAGTTGGTAGCGGAAGGGCAGGTGGGGCAGGGCTGAGAAACACCTGGTAATTCATGACAGTGTCTGGAGACCAGGGGTTTACAGGTTGTCGCCGGGCTGGTACTGGGGTTCTGTCGCAGTGAAGTAGTCTTCAAGGAAACCCTGCAAATATTCGAAAGTTGGACGCTCCTCTGGGTCTTTTTTCCAGCAGTGGATCATAAGCTCGTGCAAGGAGATGGGACAGTCCTGAGGACATGGCATCCGATAACCACGTTCTACTTGCTCCAAGACTTCACGGTTATTCATGCCTGTGAAGGGCAGACAAATCCACACTGTTAAATTCCAGGAAAATTAACCCCAGTATAACTATACCTACACTACATACGGTTTTCTCGGCCATACTGATTTCTTTCGGTTCAGACAAGCGAAATGAAACCACCCCTGTGACCTGTCCCCATCTACTGCAAGGTAACCTGGATTATTTTCTTCCTCAGTAAGGAGTTTTAGGATCCAGTGACAACGCCACTCCCATGGTTACCCTCCTGGATTACTTGCAACCGGGTGGGATTTGGCGCTTTCCCTCTCCAATAACAGTAGCCGTGACATAACGTTATGTGAAGTGCTTTAGGAAAAGGAATGCATTGCAACAAATACTATTCAAAATTCTAGAAATTAAGATGAATTTCTGAAACATTCACATGGAGCTGGGGCCTTTCTTGAAGTGCTCTGTGAGGCCACGCTGCAGAGGCTTCTAGACAAACTCTTGCTACTTTGGGTTACCAGGGATGTCCAGCAGCGCTGCCTTCAGCGTCAGCTCAGAAGTTCACTGCAGCACTCCCTCGAGCTGTGCTGGTTAGTACTGCTGCTGTCGTAGTCCACTGTTCTGCCCCAACGCAGAGTTGCTCAGCAGACAAGTCAAACGCCAAGCAAAACAGTGCAGAACCACAGCTCTCTCAGGAAAGGTACAAAGTTGCATTACCAACTCCAAGAGGCAAGCCAGGCCCTTGGCTACCTTGCAACCCCTTCGCCCCTTGACTGCTCTGCTGAAGGGCTTTTCACCAGACATTAATGGCAGTCAACCTCAGCTTCAGTTTAAATATCTCTTCCAGTAATTCCTTTGGCTTTTTACCAGTACCAAGGGTAAGACTGGCACTGCAGGCACGCAGAACTATGTCAGAGAGTGCACACGCTGACTCCAAGCTTTGTGGCCTGCTGGGAGGCAAGCCCTGCCCCGGTCCTCTGCTGAAAAATATCTGCTGGCTTCACTCCCCTGGCCTAGTGGGCCTACCGGGTTCTGCCAAGCAGCTCTGCAGGAGAACTAGTAGGGACACTTCAGTTCCTCCATGACCAAATCTAGAAACCAGCACCTTGATAGAATCATAGAATCACAGAATGGTTTGGGTTGGAAGGGACCGTACAGACCATCTAGTTCCAACCCCCCTGCCATGGGCAGGGACACCTTCCACTAGACCAGGTTGCTCAAAGCCACATCCAGCCTGGCCTTGAAGACAGCCTGGCCTTCATGTTGCTCTTTCTGTTAGCTTATCCTTCTCCTGGTGTCTGTGAGACCATCCTTCCCTGGGTGTCCTCCACTCTCCTCTGTCAGGGTGTCCTCTTGAAGAATTTTCTTGTCCCACCTTCAGCACCCAGAGGATCATCTCTACCACCTATTTTTGGTAAACTTATTTGTGAGAAATAATTCCATCACCTTCTTCAATACAGATTCATTTGTCTACTCTATACCTTGACTAGTGGGAATAGTATCCTTACGCTGCATAGCATTTAGCCTGGTAACTTAGCTGTATCCTTGGATTTGGTCTTTACTCTGTGTCCTCATGTCCTGGTCGTGTTCAATTCTTAATGTATTTTAAAAGAAGCATCTGCAAAATACAGCTTTTCCTGACCATCCACATCTAGATTCTCATCTCACGTAGGATTACAAAACACATTTTCTTCTTATGTGGACAGGGTAATTTCCTTCTCCTGATACCCATTTGCAGTGTCTCTGCAAGGACCTTTCCTAGCCTGTTGCCGTAACCACCCCTTGCATGGTCTTGCCACTTGCTCCTTGTTGCCTACTGCGTAAGCCACAAGCCACATGTCTTCACTCTCAAAGCCTCTCACAGGCGGTCCTGCTAGCATTTAGGTTGTCATTTGGCCACGTCCTGGTCAATCCACAGTTCTGGTTAGCCTACCACGGCACCTTCGACTTTCAAACAAGCACCGATGTGCTGTTTCTTATGCTGCCTGTTGCGCATGATGGAACCTCCCCAGAAAACTCTCTCCTACAAACCCCTGCTTCCTGTTCCCTTCCGCAGTGATAATTGCAAAAAGAAAGGTTAAATTTGCAGTATTTCCTAACCTGCAGACCAGTGCTTCAGCACTGGGTTCCTGTGTTTGATTTATCACCTGCATCCACCCATTGTATTTTTGGTGTCAGAGTTTATGAGTAGGAGCAAATGCTTTGTATGGCACCTGAAGTGGTCCGAGGTTAGGAGTCCACAAAATGGTGAAAACAGAGTAATAACGATCCTCTGCAGACATCGGACTCCACATAGAGTTAAGGTTCTCCTGTATTACTGACTACAAACTGATGTTGTTAGGTCACACAGGCTCAAAACAAACCAGAAAAGTTGGCCACACACTGAACAAATGTTGGAGTGTTCCTCATTATCCAGCAAGAACATTTTCAAACATATTCTACTTTTTTATTAAATTACAAAACAACGCGAGTGGTCTATTAGACACCACCAACCCAAAGGCAGCATCAACCCAAACCTTCTGGCCTTGCTGTTTTCAAGACATTACAAGAAAAAAAGTAGGTATTTTGCTCACCTTGTGTTCTCAATATTACTTTTCTTTATTTTGTGTTTTGAACAAAAATCTGTAGCCTTTTTTCATACCCTTGCCTTTGAGTCAGCTGAATCATTATTGGGGTAAGAATGTGTTGTGGTTTAACTCCGGCTAGCAAAATACCATGAAGCCGCTCTCACAAATCCCCCTCCCCTTCTCCAGCAGAGGGGGTAAATTGGAGGTAAAAGGACAAGGAAG
>NW_010241433.1:0-7421 GCF_000690775.1 Eurypyga helias
AGCCGGCTCCGTCTGTCCGTGGGTTTCGTCATCCTTTCGCCGTGTTTCGCAAGAGGGAGGCGGCAGCGCGGCCCGCCCGGGCGCCGCGCGTTGGTGGGGTAGCCATGCCACCGGCATCGGTGGAGGAGCACACGGCCTGGGCGGTTCCGAGCGCTCAGCTGGCCGGGACTGGCGCCTGCTGCAGGGTTGTGCCAGCCTAGCAGTGTCTGAGCAGAGGTGTCCTCGTACGTGCGCACACACCCTCTGGTATGGATGCAGAGTTCGGCTGTTTCTTCCTCTCTTTGAAATTCTTTGTGCACAGAGCTGCGTTTGTGCTGATCGGTGTACGTGCACATACGCTCATATTGGCAAAAATCGAAAACGTAGAGGACGCCTAAAATGTAATTATGCCACTTGCTGTACTCTCGCTTACTTCCTTTACACAAGAATTTAAAGGCTAATTAAACCTGTATATAATAAAAATACTTCTCTTGGATATATCTGTGTGAGGGTAGAATATGTGTGATTACCCAAGTCCAAGAACAGTGATTTTTATATCGCAGGCTGGTGTGTGTGTTCATGTGTTTTCTCTTGATGAGTGTCTGGCGTAACTGGCTAGTGGCTGTGCCTCGTGCTCTTTCTTTGAGGGGCGAGTGGAACCTGTTAATGAGGAGGTTTCAAAGTTACGTTGTTCATAACTTCAAGTTAAATTTCTAGCTAACTAGACTGGCAGAAGACTTCTGGCAAGAGGAAAAGACCATATGGATGGCTTCCTTTGTTTTTCTGTTTTTTTCTCTTTACAAATTTATTGATTAATTGAGGCTTAATATTAAGGGTCATAGAAGTTGACAAACATGGGATATTTGTCAGTGTAAGAACTTCAGGTTTGCTTGAAAGCTTTCAGGGAATGTGAGCAATGTGTTGTAGATATTATTGAAAGGATTGGTGAGAAGATTGTGTTCACAGAGAGCCTACCTTAATATTTCCTTAAAGTGTAAGTTTGAAATGGGTTGTAAGAGAGGATGAGGGGGGTGGTGGTGGTGGTTGTTTTTGTTTGGTTTTTCTTAACTTTGTTTTTGTTTAATTTCAGGGAAAGCTCAGGCAGAAGGTGGATCGGCTCGGACATCGCTTCTTATTTTAGTGTCCATCTTCTTATCAGCTGCTTTCCTTATGTTCCTGGTATATAAAAATTTCCCACAACTTAGTGAGTAAGTATGTTAGGAAAGATTAATTTATTTGTTTTTCTTTCAGTGTCAAATTGTAGAGGGGCCTACGTGGGGTTAAGTGATTTTTAAACTAACATGAGTTAATTACAGACACAACCTTTTTTTTTTTTAAGGAATTTGAGTTGATAACCTAGATTGTCAGTATACGAAGCTTAATATCGAAATACGTAACTGGTAGGCTCTGTGTAAAGAGAGTTGTACTTGACCTAGGGTTTCTGTTGGACAGTTGAGATACTGTGTTTTGAAAAGTGACGCCCTGTCACTTGGTAACTCAGTATGTTCTTAACCCTCTGTAGTTGAGAGCCAGAGCATGCTTTGTTAGGGCCAGGTTTATTTTAAAATTCCTCATGCACTGGTGTACCTGCAGGCTGTCATCAGAAGGGGCCATCCTACTTCCTTCATGGCTAAGCTTCACTTTCTCTCTTAAATTGCACCTAGTACCCCTGCTGGGAAGGTGGGTGGTTTGACAAGGTAGAAGCCTGCTTGTCTGACAACTTTCTTTTTTTCTTTTAGTAGTTAATTTTTTGTCTGATTAACTTGCTCAACAAGTTCAGTTTGCAACAGGCCAGTCACTAAGTCTGATAGAGATGAAGAGAGGACACTCAACTGTGCTGCCCAGGGTTGCACCAGAGTAAGGTGTGACATGAGATATTGCTCTTAAAGCTCTGTTTGTTTGCGAGGTAAAGCTCTGCCGCTTCTGCTGCACTTCAAAGGTTATGACCCTAGCGTTGAGGTAGTCACGGTTGTTTTTGGCTGAAATGTTGACCGCTGTTCCACTGCGAAGGTTTGGCTTGAGTAATGATTTCTTCGCGAGCCGTAAGTGGCAAGAAGAAAAAAAAACAAATCCCAGAAGTGAAATAGGTTATTGTAATGAATAAGAACCCCATGGCTTTCAAATACCTAAAATTGAGGGTTTGCTAATACAAAACACACTGTAAATATGAAGTGTTCATCTGAGAACTTTGTCACAGCAATAATCATGTGGCTTGTTTGCTGAGATTGTAGCTTAGTGATGTAGTGTATCTAATTGTGTATATGTTATGTATGTAATTTTACTGTACTGTTTGATTATATTTACTACCATTCCTGATTTTTTTTTTTTTTTCCTCCCCCCAGAGAAGAAAGAGAATGTATAAAGGTTCCTAGGGATATGGATGATGCAAAAGCCTTGGGAAAAGTCCTGTCCAAATATAAGGACACATTTTATGTTCAAGTATTAGTGGCTTATTTTGCCACATATGTTTTGTATCCTTTTTCTGATATAAAAGGAAGTTTTGATGTAGTCATGTTTCTCTGAAAAAGAAATGAAAACCAGGAACTTCAAAGTTCTTGATCATGGGTGATGGGCTAACACACCGAGGTGTGTTTATAAATAGGTACGAATATTCCAAAACCTTGAACTTCAGGACATTTCTTGGGTGTTTCAGTATGGTTTTGAACAGTAAGAAGGGATTGGGTAGAGGGTGGTTGATGCATGCGTGTATAGTAGTAAATGCTGTTGGGGATTGGCATGCAGCTTGGCTCTGGCAGTTATGGACAAGTTTTTTAGCTCTGATATTAGTATGACACTAGAACGAGACCAAGTCAAACTTTTTTAATTGCAGATTGAATTGCTAGTTAGAAATTACTGTTGATTCTAAAGGAAAACAGACTATTGCACTGCTCTTCCTTGAGGCATTCGTAAGTGCCACATAAGAGTAATGTACAGAATATTTGACAGCATTTCTCAAGGAAAGCATTTTGAGCCTTCCTCTTCAACTCTGCAGTGCCTTTGTTCAAAAAAACAAATCTCTATTTCTTTTGAGAGCGCTAAATTTCTGAAGTACTTTCTGAAGTACTTTCTGCCTAGGGAGACACAAAGGCTACCTGTGTTCTATGTTAACTGTTTTCCTGGGTGCTGAATATATTAATTAATCATTAAACACACTCCTAACTGGGACACTTGACTGAAGGTTAATAACTTTTAAAAGCTGCGTAAGAGGTCTATTTTGTAGTTTAATGCAGGAGACTTTCGTAACTTGGAGTACAATCAGCGCTGAATATGCCATTAGTAATTAGCTTCTAGCTTGTTCTTTAAGTGTAGTTCACAAATAATGGGTTTATGAAGAAAATAACAATGTTAGAGTTTATATATTAACAAGAAGTAGAACAGGATTGGCTGTTTCTTTAAGTACTAGAGCAGCTGATGGTGACGACATGTACTGTCTCAGCAGTAGATTGTGATCAGTTGACAAGCACGTTACTGTTATTACCTTGACACTTCCGTAGAAAAAGCTGTACTGGTTGTAATGGTCTTAATATAAAGGCAGGTTATTTGGCTTTTTGATACTTTAGTCAATTCAACTGAAATAGAAGTGTGCAAGTTTTGTTTGCTTTGTAAGATTTCTATCCAGCACGGGCAGTACATGATAGTCTCAGGTATGCCTAGTGAGGCTGAAGCTCAACGGCCCGTCTGCTTATGCTGCAGAAACTTAACGGTAGCCTTTTTGAAAAACTCTGACTGAAGTTAATCCTAGTCACCTAGTGGTTGCAGCATGCCTATTGGTAAGGAGGTGGTAGTTGCCTTTATACCTGTCAGTCTCCCATGAAACTCAGACTAGTTACGGGCTTGGACAGCTCTGTGATCTTCTCGGGGGAGAATATCTGAAACCTGCCTCCCTCTAGGCAGGAATGTGGTGTCAGAGATACGTGGTTCCTGTATTGTCACAACAAATCCCCACTGTCCACTGTCACACAGATAAAGAGAAAAATGTCCTACAGCTTCTATTTAGTGACTAACTTTTGTGTGTGTAATGATGAATCTGTTGTTTCTCTGTGCTTGGGCTTCTTGTACTACTCTGCAAATGTATTTTGAAGTAAAGATCTTTACAGGCTATGCCTATTTATATTTATGCTTTTTCAAATTGCAGTATGTATCGTGACTGCCTATAAAACCAAGAATTGGGTAGCTTTTTAAATATGGGTTTTTTACTTAACATAGATGGATCCAGCTTGCAAACATTTGCTATTCCTGGGTCTATATTTCTCAGTATCCTGTCAGGGTTTCTTTATCCCTTTCCACTGGCCTTATTTCTTGTTTGTCTGGTAAGTATGCCTCGTACTGAAACATCGGTGCGTTACCAACATTCTTGTCAACACAAATTCAAAATACAGCCTGGTACTAGCTACGGTGAAAAAAAAAAACCTCCCAGCCAAAATCAGCACAGTATGGAGACATATATTTCTCTTCACTTGGAATACAATCAAGCATCTGAACAGCTGCTTCTTTGAAATGATCAGTCTGAGTGAAATAGAGGTATACTTCAGTTTCTGAGGAATTAATGAGTTCTCATTCAGCTCTTGTGAGAATGGCATTGCCCACAAAATTCATTGTAGCATTGGGTTATGATACAAATGATTAAACTGATTCTCTGAGTCTTCTTAATGGGATATCTGAGTGTGAATCAGCCAGAGTTTCCTTTACTTTAAATTTGTGTAGAGTCCACTAGAACCCGATGGTAATTTCAGAACATGATTACTACGTTTTTATTATCGCGCTGCAAAACACGTCTGTTTTTAAATGGCTTAAATAACGAAGCTTAAAGATATGAAATGTGTGTTATTGACAAGCTTCAGAAAATGTCATGTACAAAAGATGCAGTCATAGTGAGCCTTGGTATGTAAGAATGAGTCGTATGTACAGAAGACCAAGTTGATGAGTTTTCAAGCTTGAATTTCTTCAGTGCCATTGTGCCCCTTATTTGCAAAGCTTTCACTGTTCAAAGATGCAGAAGCACTGAATAGTAACTGATAAGTAATCAATATGGTCTACTTTGAATGTTGAGATTGATCTAAATGCCTTGGAAATAAAGGAACAGTCTTGGATCAGCATTCTCAGTGTGTATATACTGCTGAAGGAGAGTCCTTCAGCCTCTGTCTAGCCAGTGCAGTTAATAGGGATATAAGGCTAAGATTAGTATTTCTGCTCATTTGTTTTTTGTGTTTCTTTTCCTAGTGCTCAGGACTTGGAGCGTCATTCTGCTACATGCTTTCATACCTGGTGGGACGTCCTGTTGTATACAGATACTTAACAGAAAAAGCAGTAAAATGGTCGGAACAGGTAAAGTTTCTAGAGATGCTGAAATTTATGATAGAAAATGTATAGTGGAATAGAATGGACAGCTGTGGAGTCTCATGATCATGTATCTAGTTTCAAAGAAAGGGTTATCACTCCTTACTGACACTGTGTAGTTACTTTCTCTGAGTATTTGTAAACAGTGGGGAGTATTCCTGGTTTTATGGTATTTCCTGAGAGGAAGCTGTTTTCATTTAGGAAGCTTGCAACTGGTAACCCCCCTGGTTTAGCTAATGTTAGTAGGAAACCTCTCTAGTTTCAATTTAAGTAATAGTTCTCTAAGCATCAGAACTAATGAAAGCTGGGTTTGTGTTGTTTATAGGGGAAGAAAACCTATAGCTGTATGTCTGATTGCAAAACCTTAATTTGAGGATGTTGTGGTTGGTGCATTCAGAAACTCTTACAGTGTCTGGTAACAGTAGTTTCAGCAAGTGTTAATTGTCAAATGAAGTTAAGATTTTTGTATTGCACAGGGTGATTAGTATTTGACCTCAGGTCTCTTGCTTTGAGAGTCTCTCACTGCTTCCAGATTAATTGTTAAAAATACAAGCGTGATACAATCCAATTTATATACAGGGTTAGTCAGTGTTTAAATATTTGTACTTCACTAAGATTAAAAAAAACCCCACAATGGTATTAGTGAACAATAGCAGGGCTACTGACTTCGGTGTTGCAGTTCGAGCTAAAGTTGGGGTAAAAAAATGGGATTGTGACTGGGGCAAGTTGCTACATGAGTTTTCAGATGGAATTGCAGTCAGGTTGGGTTTGGTTTCACCTGGGCCACGATGGGCCAGATGACAATGTTTAGCCTTAGTGAAGATCTGCCAGGATAGGCCAGAATTGGTGGGTGTTTTGCTATCCGTGTAACTTGGTTTGAAGTTACAGTTCTTGTTTGGAAGGACTGATGTGCTGAAGCCAGGCTGGAGGGAGAAGAGGCTTTGATGTAGCACTGGTGTAAGGAGCTGGGCTAGCCTTGAGATGAAGACTGTAAAGAAAGTTGGGGCTACTGTGGTTGCTCCTGGGTGAATAATAATGCTAGGCATTCTAACCTATGGGTAGGTAGGCATTGCAGCTGTGCTGGCAGCAGCCACCTGATGGACTTCAGAGCCATGATCCAGGTGAGTTTCCAAGTGAGGAATACCACTGTGTTTAAAGTCTGATCATGAGTTAGGACAGAATGGGTTGAGGAATAAAACTTCATTGCTAGCTCCTTCAAAAGCTTTAGGAAAAGGACAAGCTAGCTGCGTTCATTGGACTACAGTTAGACAGGCAGAGGCTACTGCGCTGAAGTTAGGTTTAGGCCTGCTGCTGCGCAGAGTTACCTGCTTGCTGATTAAGTTGGCTGATTCAGACACATCATCACCTTGCTCTACCACAGACTGGTATTTCCAGACCACCTTCAGCACTGTCTAACATGTGATTCACTGATGACTCTTCCTTGAGTCACTCACTTTTTAACTGGTTTTTATGTTTGGAACTTGTAAGTGTCTACAAAAGATAGACAAAAAAACCACTAACAGACCTCTATTAGTAAAGTCATTATGCCTTTTCAAGGCAGGCTTTCCTACTGATCTTTTTTGTTGTTTTTTTTGCTTTGGTAGGTTGAACGACACCGAGAACACCTCATTAACTACATCATATTTTTGAGAATAACACCTTTTCTTCCCAACTGGTTCATCAATATAACGTCTCCTGTAATAAATGTGCCATTGAAAGTATTTTTCATTGGCACTTTTCTTGGTAAGTGTTCTGGCTAGTGAACTGAGGTTTGGGGGTAGCCAGAAGAAAGGATATGACTTGCTTCTCTCTGTATGTATTGTTCAGGAGAGATCACCACCTCCTGGACAGCTGAAAGATTGCACAAGAATATTGGTTTTGTACATTTGTGTGTGTGGCGTTTATAGCATCGAAAGGCTTTAGTAGTCAGGGCTATTCTGATGAGAGATAATGAGCCCAGGTTAAGTTTTTGCTTAAGGAAATATATATTATATGAACACTTCATTAGTAACTCTTCGTTCCACTCCATGACTGTAATATTTGTGTGAACTTCTATAAGCTCCTATTTTGAAGGACGACCGGTCAGCCTTGCCTCCATCCCTGGA
>NW_010241434.1:0-231 GCF_000690775.1 Eurypyga helias
TTTCTGGGCTGCCAGCGCACACTGAGAAGTGAGACAGGAACGAGGAGCACCAACAGCAGGGCTTGGGCTTCATCTTCCCAGTTTGCAGCTGTTTAAGATTGAGGAGCCTGTTGAGAGCTGGTGTCCGGCCCCTCGGGAGCTGCTGCGGGATGGGCACATCCTGAGCTCAGCTTATGCCTGTGAGATGGGAGTGCTGCCTGGTTTCTGGTGCCTGTGGCAGGGTGTATACAT
>NW_010241434.1:269-7647 GCF_000690775.1 Eurypyga helias
CAGCCCTTCTGCTGGCTGTTAAATCTGGAGCTCATTTACTGGAGACCTTTACAGCACAACTGTTTGCGGTGCTGCCTCTTGGGAAACTGGTCCTGCCATTCCTGAGACTTTTCCATCCTTTGGGTATGGAAAGATACCCATACCCAAAGAGGGTTTTCTTGTTTTCACTTGGATTTTACCATTTGTTTCTTCTTTCCATGACAGGGAAAACCGGAATCGGCTGACACAGATAATGCTTCTCAAGTCCCTCCTCCAGGTATGAACATGTCACCGTCCCTGCACAAGTCCCCAGCTCCCATGGGACACGAGAGGTCCCCAGCTGCTGGCGTGGGGGAGCTGTCCTCGGGGACCCTCTCCCCCCGGGGTAGTTTGGGAAGAGCTCAAGCTGTATTTAGTCTTCTCTGCTTGCATCCCCTCTTCCTTGGTGGGTTTTAACCCGCCCCAGGTGACACTGTCCTGATGCCTCCCTTTTCCTTTGATGCTTGCAGGTCTCTATGGGCTTCCAGTGCAGTAACATGCTGACGGCACTTCCCAGCGCCTTCCTGGACAGACTGCTCTCTGCAGCCCTCATGGAGGATGCTGAGATCCGCCTCTTCGTCCTGGAGATTCTCATCAGCTTTATTGATCGCCATGGGAACCGGCAGAAGTTTTCCGCCATCAGGTATGTCCCGGGGGGGGCTCCCCAATGGGGCTGGGACCTGCAGACCCTCCAGAGCAGGCTTGGGAGCAAGATCTGCTAGGCTGGGAGCGCTGGTAGGATTATTCTTCCCGGAGAGGGTGGGGAGGCACTGGGACGGGTTGCCCAGAGAAGCTGTGGATGCTCCATCCCTGGGCGTGTCCAAGGCCAGGCTGGATGAGGCTTGGAGCAACCTGGTCTAGTGGAAGGTGTCCCTGCCCATGGCAGGGGGTGGCACTGGGTGGGCTTTGAGGTCACTTCCAACCTAAACCATTCCATGATTCTGTGATTAATAAACCTGTTCCCAATTCTGGGATGGTTTAGTGCTGATCAGTGGGTTGCTAAGAGCCAGATTGGGGCGTGGGGGGGAAGTTCTCTGAGAGGCCGTGCCCAGGGGTACATGGGACCACGCTGCTGAACATCACCATGGTTGGAGTGGTCCCAGGAGGATGTGCAGGAGCAACCACCTACTCGAGTGGGTTCATCAGCTTCATTGCGTCCCCATGGATAGGCCTGCTGGGCACTCGTGTTATCCATCCCATGTTACCTTGGAAGGAAGTGACTGTATTCCCAGGTGGAAACATCTCCATGGGTTTTGCTGTGCTCCTGCTAATCCACTTCACTTGCAACCTTCTTTGTCAGCTTGCCTTTGTGCTCCTGAGCCCCGAAATCCCATAGGGATTTGGCTCAGTACTTTTAAATATCTGAATTGCTCAGATGGGGTTTAAAAGCCATCTTTAGCTTCCCCCCTCAGTTCATTCCTGGCCAGCAGCTCTGCAGGCAGGTGGGAATTGCACCCCCTCCCTCCGATGTCTGAGTTTTCCTTTCCCCTTGGCTTTTCCTTGCAGCACCATCAGTGACATCTCAGTTCTGAAGCTGAAAGTGGACAAATGCTCGCGCCAAGATACTGTCTTCATGAAGAAGGTAGTGTCGGGGGCTGGGTCAAGCTGCCCTTGTGCAGACCAGCGCGAGGACTCCAAATCACAGAGTCTTGGGCGTACCATGATGCCCTGAAACATGGGGATGTCGCTGGGAAAAGCCAGTGGGATTCAGTCTCCATCAGCTCTTCATGTGTGGGCCTTTCTAGACTCCTAAATCTGCTGTTTGCCCCAGGGATGGGTACCCCAGGATGTGCTGATACCCAAAAGCTGTCTATCAGGTGACTTTTGAGGTTGCCTGGTTTTATCTATTTTCATCCTCTTCCCGTCCTTACCCTCTTAAAACACTTCCAGGGGGTGCAAACCCCTCTGGAGCCAGCTTGAGGCCAAGAGAGTATCAGTTTATTACCTTGTGCACACCACAGAGCAGCAGTGCAGCCCCTAAACCAAAAACCGTTGCAGAGCTGAGTTTCCCTTGCACCAGCGTGTGCCCTGCTCTGTCCCATGCCTTGCAGTCAAACCATCTGTCTTGGCTTTATTTTTCTGTTGTGATCTGAACCATGATTTCTATAAAGCTTCTGCAACAGAGGCATCCTTTCCCTGGTGCTGCAAGTGCTCTTTCCTTGCTCCGGGCTCTGCTGTTGGACCTGCTGGTGTCTCTTCCCTGTCAGAGTCCAGCATCACACGGTGAAACACCACCTGATAGCCACAGCTCCCTCTCCCTGGGGCTGTCTTCCCTTGCTTGGTGTCCAGAGGAGCTCTACTCCTTCCTGCAGGGATGGAGGCCCCTTTGCTGGGCTCTGCTGCTTTTCTTTCCCTGCACGGATGGCAGTGTCGCCCTCGCAGGGGGATGCTGAGGGGGTGACTGCATCCCTCCGTGTCCCCACAGCATGGCCAGCAGCTCTACCGGCACATCTACCTGATATGCAAGGAGGAGAGCAACGTGCAGGCTCACTACGAGGCGCTCTACAGCATGCTGATGCTCATCAGCATCGAGCTGGCTAACGAGGAGGTCGTGGTGGACCTCATCCGCCTGGTGCTGGCAGTGCAGGTAGGTGGGGACGCAGCTGGGTGCGCTGCTGGCGCTCCGCGCTGCGGGGTGGGCTGAGATGCTGTGGGAAGGAGCCTCTGGGAAGGGGCTTGTTTTGGTGTTGGGGTCTCTGAGGAAAGGGAATGCAGGTGCTTCAGCTGCTCTGAGCTTCTCCCGCCATAGTGGGATCAGACCAACACGCTGGGGGGACCCCAGTCACCTTTCCAACCTCTGAAGTGCTGCCAACCCCAGCTCCAAAAGCTGAGACCTTTTCAGGGCAGGTGATGCCATGAGGTAGACGGAGCCCACGCTGGGACCGTGTTCATCCTAATCTCACAGGACTGTCTGTCTGCTGCAGGAGATCGCCCAGCTCAACGAGGATAACTTGACAGCCTACAACCGCTGCGCGCTGTTTGCTCTCGGCGCAGCTTACCTGAACCTCATCAGCCAGCTCACCACCGTGCCCACCTTCTGCCAGCACATCCACGAGGTGCGAGGGAGGGGCTGGGGCTGCAGCCTTGGCCGCAGCCCCCCCGGCATCGGCTCTCCCGGCCACCCGTGGGGTTTGAGCTTGACTCCTTCCTTGTCTTCCGCAGGTCATCCAGATGCGACAGAAGGAAGCTCCCTATCTGCTCCCTGAAGATGTTTTTGTGGAGAGGCCCAGGTAAGAGCCTGGAAAATACCTTCTTCCCCATTACTTGCTCCCAAGGGATTGGCATCCATAGGATCGTGGGTGATAATGGGTTTATCAGCCCTTCACTTGTCTGTGCATGTCTCCTTTCCCACCTGGAGATGGCACAGTGGGAAGGACATCAAGTGCTTTTCAGCCTGTTTGGAATGTGAGGAGGATCCAGCGCAGCCAGGGAAGGAGGTGGCCATCCCAGCTTGCGCTCACAGCCAGACAAATGCCAGGAGGGGTGATCCCTCCCTTTCTCTGGCAGCAGGATGGGTGTAGATGGGCTGTGTCATCCCGCTGCTCTGCCGTGCCTGCTGAGCGTCCCCAGCCTGGCTGGGCTCTCCTGTTCCTGCTGGCGCAGCCTTGGCACGGCTCACATTTGGGGTGAGGTCCCTGGCTGTCCCCAGTGAGTGCTGCTGCCCTCTAGAGCCATTCCATAGCTCAGGGGGTTCCTCCCTGAGTGAATCTGTGGGTTGAGAGCCCTCCTGGGACTCTGGCTCTGGGTGTCTGCAGAAGTAGCCTGACATATCCTAGAATCATAGAATCACTAGGTTGGAAAAGCCCTTAGAGATCATCCAGTCCAACCGTATCTGTCCACCACGAAACCATGTCTCTCAGCACCTCATCCTCCCGTCTCTTAAACACATCCAGGGATGGTGACTCCACCACCTCCCTGGGCAGCCTGTTCCAGTGTGTGATAACCCTTTCGGTGAAGAACTTCTTCCTTACATCCAATCTAAACCTCCCCTGGCGCAGCTTGAGTCCATTCCCCCTCGTCCGATCATCTGTCATTAGGGAGAAGAGACCAACACTCACTTCTCCACAACCTCCTTTCAGGGAGTTGTAGGCAGTGATCCGGTCTCCTCTCAGCCTCCTCTTCTCCAGGCTAAACAAGCCCAGTTCCCTCAGTCGCTCCTCATCAGACATATTCTCCAGACCCTTCACCCGTTTTGTGGCCCTTCTCTGGACACGCTCCAGGACCTCAATGTCTTTCTTGTAGTGAGGGGCCCAAAACTGAACACAGCACTCGAGGTGCGGCCTCACCAGTGCCGAGTACAGGGGGAGAATCACAGCCCTGGACCTGCTGGCCACGCTGTTGTTGATACAAGCCAAGATGCCGTTGGCCTTCTTGGCCACCTGGGCACACTGCTGGCTCATGTTCAATCGGCCGTCAATCCTGCTCTGCTAGAGCTCAGTGAAGCCACAACATCCCTCTGTTTCCAACCCAAAGGGAATGGAAACTCTGCTGGCATGGTTCCCCTGGCAGGAGAGGGGCTGCCATCTCTGCTTTCTTTTCTCCATCCCCATAGGTTGAGCAAGAGTCTTGACCGCCTGGGCCCGGAGGTCTTCTTCTGGCAGAGCAAGATCAGCGAGGTGTTGGGCGGCAGCGGCTACAACTCGGATCGGCTCAGCACACCCTACATCCCCCAGCTGACAGGTACACAGCACCCTGGGGCACCCTGGAGATCTGGGAGGGGAGGAAATTGGTCCCTTGCTCTGCAGAGTTACAGAATCACAGAATGGTTTGGGTGGGAAGGGACCTTAAAGCCCACCCAGTCCCACCCCCTGCCATGGGCAGGGACACCTTCCACTAGACCAGGTCGCTCCAAGCCTCATCCAGCCTGGCCTTGGACACTTCCAGGGATGGGGCATCCACAGCTTCTCTGGGCAACCTGTCCCAGTGCCTCCCCACCCTCTGCGGGAAGAATTCCTTCCTGATGTCCCATCTCAACCTCCTTCTTTCCGTTTAAACCCATCACCCCTTGTCCTGTCACTCCCTGCCCTTGGGAAAAGGGAGTTATGGGAGTATGAAGTTCTTGTGCTACATGTGTGACTGTTGTTCTTCTGCTCTAGTAGAGGTGAGATCTTGGGGAAACTGAGGCACAGAGTAGTTAATCGGGAACTTCCTGGGGCTGCCATGAGCATGGCTGGCTGGGCGGGAGGAGCCATGAACCCCTCTGGGCTTGGCTCAGCCCTCAGTTCCACTGGTCTGGATGAGTTTGGGTGAATGGCTTGGATGGACTGTTCCCTGGGGATGGGATGTGTTCCCAGGGTGCTGCCTGTGCTGCCCCCAAGGTGGCTGCAATTAGCTCACCTGACCTTTCTCTTCCTCCCTAGATGAAGATCGCTTGTCCAAAAGGAAGAGCATTGGTGAGACCATTTCCCTGCAGGTTGAGGTGGAGTCAAGAAACAGTCCTGAGCGAGAGCAGGTACCGTGTTCCGCCGGAGCTGCCGAGGCTGTGTCACCCCTTCAGCACCGCAGGCTTTTAGCAGCGTGCAACAAAGCCCTCTCTGATCCTTCAGTTGCCTGCACCCCTAATTGCTCCTCTGGCTGCAAGCTCAGGGTCCCCTAACTCAGCCCCAGCGTGTCTGGTAGTCAGCATGGCCAGAAACCCCCCCGATTCCCCCCGATGCTCCCCTCCAGGTCGCAGCCTGCAAGGGAAGCCACGTGGCATGAAGGGTCACGCTGCCGTTTGAGTGGCAAATCTTTATCTTTCATGTGTGCATATTTCATAGAATCACAGAATGGTTTGGGTTGGAAGGGACCTTAAAGATCATCTAGTTCCACCCCCCCTGCCATGGGCAGGGACACCTTCCACTAGACCAGGTTGCTCCAAGCCTCATCCAGCCTGGCCTTGGACACTCCCAGGGATGGGGCATCCACAGCTTCTCTGGGCAACCTGTCCCAGTGCCTCCCCATCCTCTACAGGAAGAATTCCTTCCTGATATCTAATCTAACCCTCCCTGTTTTCAATTTGTACCCGTTATCCCTTGTCCTGTCACTACAGACCCTTGTAAAAAGTCCTCTCCCAGCACCCTTGTAGCCCCTTCAGATACTGGAAAGCTGCAATAAGGTCTCCTCGGAGCCTCCTCTTCTCCAGGCTGAACAAGCCCAGTTCTCGCAGCCTTTCATCATAGCAGAGGTGCTCCAGCCCTCTGAGCATCTTTGTGGCCTCCTCTGCACCACCATTTCTTAGCCTTTGGGGAGGTATAAGGCCAGGCTAGTCCAGCCTGAAAAAACACGTTTTAAAAATGCACGTTGCCAGGAAAGATATCGCTGGGCTGTGTTTTGGTGTGAGAATACAGCCCAGGACACCGGTTCTGGGTCGCTGCGATCCCAGAATGTCATCCTGTGGGGTGTGTTGAGCCTCATCTGCTTTCCCCCTTCCCACAGCGAGCGCCAGCAGAAGAGATCACGTATGAGACGCTGAAGAAGGCGATAGGTAAGCGAGGGAGCCGGCCGTGGCACGGAGAGGTGGGTGCTGCTGCAAGGTGTCACCTCCACCCCTGTCCGTGCGCACCACGGAGGGAGGAGTCCCAGCACCTCACCGTGGCAGCCTCGCGCCCACGTCACAGGGCGAGTGGGCAGCTTCATAGCTCTGCCTGGCCCTGGGGGTGTCCCTGGGGGGTGAGGGCTGGTCCCAAAGCCAGGTGCTGGAGACCCTCTCCTTGGCTTTCTAGTGCTGCCCGAATCCATGCCGTCGTCTGGGAAGGCGGGGATGCGGGATGGGGTGACCTCTGTGGGTGGGGAGCAGCTGAGAGCCATCTCCCCTCTGCTTCAGTAGACAGCGTCGCCGTGGAGGAGCAGGAGCGGGAGCGGAGGCGACAAGTGGTGGAGAAATTTCAGAAAGCCCCGTTTGAGGAGATCGCTGCCCACTGCGGCGCCCGGGTGAGTCGGGAACCCCAAATCCCTGTGTTCTCTCTGATGGCGAGGGGCAGATGGTGAATTTTGCCAGGACACCCTCCCCAGCCAGGGGAAAGCCAACGGGGTGTCTGTCCCGTTTGTCCCACTGCGGTTCCCGGGGCGCAGCCACGCTAATACAGCCGCTGTGTCTGTGTTGCAGGCGACGCTGCTGCAGAGCAAGCTCAACCAGATCTTTGAGATCACCATACGGTGAGTTGGGGTGACAGCCGGGCACGCTGTGCCGAGCACAGCTTGTAGAGCCGCCCCAAAAACCTGCTGCTGGAGTGTGGGGTGCCTGGCCACAAGGCCAGCGCTGGCTGTGGGGCAACGGGAGCCACGTGCACATCAAGGAGGTTCGTGTGCTGGGGATGGAGCCTTTGCGATGACAGAGGGGACAAGGATTTGCTGGGAGCAGCCTCAGGTTGTACTCCCA